>NC_050177.1:5068998-5086498 GCF_008315115.2 Sander lucioperca
TTTACTGTAAACAGTACACAGGACTGTTACTGTAAAATAACTACAACAAGGTACTGTACTAATACAACATCCCTACTGTAATTAAATACAATACAATCATGTAAATTTACTGGAACTTGCCAGGAATTTCCTGTAATTTCACAGGATAGAATACTGTAAATATTACAGCAAAATGTTATATTTACGGCAACTCAGTAGCCAGGAATTTCCTGTAATTTTAGGGATTTCCTGTAATTTCACAGGACAGAATATTGTAAATATTACAATTAAATGTTGTAACTTGGATAAATGTCCTCTTTCAGACTTCTGCAAAGAAAAACAAAACACGTGGTATTTTTGTTGTTTTTTTATATTTTATTTTCTCTTAAAATTGGAGAAAACAGAGTGCACAATGCACAAACAATCATTCCTCATTATTTTGAGCAACAATCTTTAACATGTAAAATTCACTGTCCCTGTAAGATTATTTTAGTAACACATGGCTGAAACAAGCCTGGTTTTGTGTAAAAAATGTTATAACATTGCAATACAAAAATAGAAGCTTTCCATCTGCTATTACTGTACCAAACTGGTTGAACATGAGTTGTCAAACATATTTCAGAAATCTAAACATGAGTAATCTAACACATTAATCCAATATTGTGATCAAGTTTGCTTATAGACATGTCCCCTGCTCACTAATGTCCCCTACCCACCAATTCAAAATCCAGCAGTTTTCTCAAAAGTGTGCAAACTGGTGCGTTCAGCCCTCGTTTTTTCTCTGCCTTGCTGCCCGTCTGGGGATTTATGCCGCAAAAGGCTCTGAAAACAGGGAGAAAAAAACACACTTATCAGGTAACATTTAAGACTGATATGACATTGTCATAACCATGACATGAAACATTAAGGGATCTTTATGAATGAATGAATGTGTGTGTGTGTGTGTGTGTGTGTGTGTGTGTGTGTGTGTGTGTGTGTGTGTGTGTGTGTGTGTGTGTGTGTGTGTGTGTGTGAGAGAGTGACTGAGAGTCGGTGTAGGCTATATGAGTATGAGTGTGTCTGTGGCTTGGCACAATTCACTGATTTGCATTGGTGCGTCGATGCAAGGGTCTGCGATGCGAGTGCACCGGTTGGTGTGGTGTGCATCGGATAGAAATTGGGCTGAAACCGTGATGCATCTCCCTTTAAAAGCTTTGCATCGGTAAAATCTGATTTCCTATTTTATATAGGCCTGTATATTTTTAAATGATTATTTTCATTCAATTTACTTTTATAATTATCTCAGCCATTTCCCAAACGAGCAGACCATTAGATGCGGAGGGGTGGGTCTACTTTCAGGTCTAAATTCATGAGCATTGTTTACAAACAGAAAGATCTCTAATCTGTGATTCTAACACCCGAGCTACACGGGCCTTCGGGGGGTTTCTCCATGCATCACGCATCTGCGAGACAGACAAAACTTTAATCTTGTTGGATAGCTGCACGTTGTTATAGCTAGCGAACACAAGTCCCACCCTACTCTGCTTCTGATTGGCTAAACACGTTTTCTTTTTAAGTGAGAGCTGCCATTGGTTTTGGGGAACTCAAAATGATAAACCTTCCTGATTTCTATCCTGATGAAAATTTCTTCACAACCGTGTCTCGGCATGGAGATCCGGCACGGTACCGGAATACTTTAACCCCTGAGTGCCTGTGAGAGATTGAGTGAGTGTGTGTGTGCGATCGTCATCCCTCTCTCCCCATCCCATGCCTCTCCTCGCTCATCCCTTTCTCACTAAATTGGATAGCATAATTTGAGTTTTTTTCTTATACCTGTAAAGTAATGTGTAAAATCTGAAAATCTCAAAATGCGTAGTAATATGTTTTTGTATTTAGTGGGCCGGGCCGACTTACTGACATCCTTAACTCTAACAAAAATGTCAATTACAGAAAAGTCATAAACATTGATTAAGATCCCTTCATATATCAAGTCATTGCTATGATCGTTTTTATAACAGTGCCATGTTTAAACACACCTCTGGATGAATTCAAGTGTGCTTGCAGCTTCTGCCGGATATTGCAAGTTGAAGACATAGTAGGCAGCGAAGACTGCTGCCAATCCATGCAGGAGGTTGCTGTGAGGCCCCATCACACATGCTCCTTCCATGGACATAATCCACGTGTCTGCGCCGCGCAGTATTTCTCCTGAAACCCATTAACAATATGATAACTAAAAGCTGCACAACACACCTAACATGAATTCATTAATGTTCAAGTGGAGAAAGACTTGCACACCTCCACTTGATTATTATCTCCTTTGACCACCCTCCATTAAAGGATTAACTTCTGCAACATAAGGGAAGATTATACCTGGTACAACTAATCGAGGTGTGCTTGGCAGGGTGACAGCTCTCTCGATATCAGCAGCCGTAGCAGAGGGCTGGAGAATAAAAACCATAAGTTAACCATGGGTAAGTTGAGTAAACAACGACAAAGAAAACTTGCCCCAAAAGCTGTCATGTTCTACTCAACACCAAGGGGGAAATCAGCTTAAATTTATGGTGCCAAATGTAGAAACATCTGTACATGGCAAATATTTTTTTTTAAATATGGATGGCAATAAAACAGTGAATTAAAATTATTTTATGAACTACATGGCAGGAAGCAATGGCTAACCCATCAGAGTCTAGCCTGGATCAGACCACCGACTCCGCCCACTTCACTGAGTAGGCTCCATCTCGGGTCTGGATTCCCCATTCAGAGCAACGAATACAGCCAGACCGGAAGAATGTTAGCCCAATGAGTGGTGGGGGTGGATGGGACTAAACGTGATGAACCAATCAGCCGAGGGCCCTTTTTCAAGCAATGTCTGCCTGTGCGCTGACTGCCTCGGAGATCAGAGAATATCCATCGATTGAGGCAGATTTAGTAATAAACAGACGCTTCACTGGAATAACTGCTCTGAAACCAGAACAGTATTCTGCATGGATAACTTATTTAGAAGGGGTGAAGTTTTGGCTGTTCTCCAAACTGGCAATGGGAAAAGTCTTCTTTTGAAAAGGTATCTAAAGCCCTCCCCCTTCGTATGCACTTTGAATGAGACGGGTAGTTTCAGACCGAAGCTAGCGCTTCGGTCTGAAACTCAGGCTAATCAGAGTCTATGGAGTATTATATGGAGAATAACTTGTGCAAAGTGTCCATAGCAAAGGATGTGGCTGGTGACTGATTTCTGGTAATTAACAATTACAAAATAGCAGAACAGAGATGGGAGGAAGGGAATGGTTAATTTATGTATATGCACTGCAAGTTATACTCACATCAGCCGTAAGGAAGATACCATCCCCCTCCTTGAAGTGAGCAAGCAGGCACATGATGGTGCAGATAGCTTTGTTGCCACTCTCTTCATTGTAGGCTTCCAGAACCTTCCCCACTCCTGGTGTCTTCTGCTGTTGGAAGTACTCCATGATGTTCTGACTCCTGTTGTCTATGGCAGCTGGCAGCTTCTCCTGGATAGGAATTCCGGTCAGCTCAGTGAAATGCGAGAACAGGCCCTTCAAGGAGAAGAGAAAGGGCCAGTCGTCCTTCATTTTTGAGATGCTGTGTGGAGGGTCAGCATTGAGATCACAACGCTGGAGAATGTAGGTTCTCTGAAGCCATCTCTGAAGCGCTCCTCTCTCCACGCCTGACATTCCTGCCTATGGGTGGGGTGGGGAGGGGTCAAAAATTGAGATGCATCAATACTCAAAAATAAAATATAAGTTTGTTCCTCAGGATGCCTAGATATTAATTTCCACAATTCCTACCTGGGCATATAGCTGCTGCATCTGAGTCTTCATCTCTTGTAGGGTTTCTTCAGTCTCCCCTGAGGGGAGTTCTTGAGGTGCCCATCGGACACATCCATATTGATCAACAGGACCTCTTCCATTTGTCCTCGCCTGGGGATTGCTGTGCTTATTCTTCCTTAACCGTGCCAATGTGTTGTTTCGGTTGACGTGCTCGATTCTGGTTTTTACTTGCTGGACGAGCGATGCTCCAGCTGTATTTTCATCATCATCCACATCCCCAAAACATGTGGGGTACTTCTGTATTATATCGTTTACAACTTTCAAACAGATCCCTCTATTTGGATTCGCATTGTGCACCCTCATTTGATCAACAAGCTCTCTGACCATCGCTCTTCTGGCAGCAGGATTTGGTCTAGTAGAATTTGCGATGGCTGACTGGATCTCTGACGTCATCTTCTCCCAGTTAACCTTCAAGGATGCAAACAGAAAATGGTGAAAAAAGAGAGAAGGATACAAGGATATAAGCTTTTAAGGGTGCATTTATAGTCAATTTCAGCATCAGACTCAAAGGAAGCAGTGATAAGAAATCTAAGACATCTAAGAGGCCTGTCTGTAGCCAGTTGTAGAGAGTTCCACTCTCTCTCGCGCGCGCTTCCCATGTAGGCTAGGCATACGTCACCAACTTTATACCTCGCTGTGTAAGCAGGTTGAGTTGCAGTCCATCTGGAATAAATGTAATATTTAATATTTCGTGATATGGGGGAAATGGGCCTACGTGAAGCATTAATGTGCACAAAAGCATACCTAGGAGAGTTGTTCATATGTTCCTTACGGCCCCAGCATCCTACACGAACGCACCAAGGGATTCCAGATCATAGACAGGCTTCTCACTGCATCACTTTGAAAATGAAAACGAGGCTGAAGTTAACATGGCCGCGGCGTGAATAAGGCGAATCGGTCCAACAAAGTGGAATTCACCGAAGACAGTGGCTGATGTTTACATCATACCAATAATGTACAAAACGTAGCCTACCCAGCCCATTCTATTCCATTTATTATTGTTTTTATTTTTAACGTGTCCAATCTTATAACAAAATCTGAGCAAAACATCTTGCCATCGGTGCATCCCTAACGAGTAAAATAGAAATATATTTTAGGAATCGCCAAGGACTGACCCCCTCGGCCCACCTTAAAATGTACAGGCCATGGTGTGCGTGGAGAGGGCAGAGCTATTGGGTTGGACATTCGGGGTGTCTCAGGGGAGGAGAGTTGTGGACTTCCCACGGGGGACAGGGTTGAGGAGAGTTGTGGAGAGCCAGGAGACAGGGCTGAGAAGGGACCTGAAAAAATATTTACCATTAGACCCCTATGATCCAGACATACTATGGTATATTTAAACACCCATCATATTTTCTATAAAACTAAACAACTGTAGAAAGCCAACTGACAGCCAAGGTCACATCATGTGACGCTTCAAAAAACAAAAAAAAGGTGATTGGTGACCAGGTGGGAATTCCATTTGGCCATCGATGTTGCAACTTTCAGGGCACAAAACGAAAGTGGATTTCACAATCTGCCAAACACATCAGTTAATACATCACGCCACAATCATATCGTATAAAAAAATCACACCATCACCACAATCATATTGGAATACTTACACAATCCTAAATTCAAAGAACACATTAAGCTATATAACACAAAGCAGACTCAGGGCATAGTTCATGAAATAGGCTAGTAAGGCTACATAATCAATTCATTTTTACCGGCTATGATGGGGGTGGCTATGGCGGAGAGGCTATGATGGTGGAGCATGATGGGAGTGGCACCATAAAAGTAGTCTCCAGATCGCATAGTTAAGAGATTAGGGGTGCGTTCATAAATTATCTCTGTGCGCAGTTTCCGAACCGTCAAGAGTGTAGCAGAGCATGCTCGGAGTGAATTTACGAACACACCCTAGGTTTACGAGTTCAACTGTGAACATTCTGATGTGTAGCCTAATATACATAGAATTAAAAACAGTTAAATCATTAAAGAGGACGAAGGATAAAAGTGCCTTGTGTCCTGATAGACACACCATGCAGACGACCACCCCCATCCCAGAACCGCCCGTAGAACCCGTACCACCCAACCTACGGTTACCTTGAGATGAAAAGGCACGGAGGAGCTTTCTAGACTGGACCACACGGAGAAAGGGCAGAAGATTCTCTTCACTTAGAAGGCTCATGTCCTCCTTGTTCTCCACACCAAGTTCCTCCAGACCTGCCATCAAGGTAGTTAGTGTGTCTGCGGGGAGGTCCGGAAGGACTGCCAAGACAGCCCTCCTGAGCTCCTCCTGTGCTGCAGCCATGTCTCTGCAAAGGAGTGATGGAGACAGATCATTGTAATGTCACACATTGTGTAGGCTGGCAAAGGATAATAATCCAGTAGATCATCATGCCTCATGCAAACAAACTGCTCTTGGGGTGTCCCCAAAACACTATAGACCCCAATGTCCCTCAACTTAACAAAACAATATTTTTCTGAGACAAAGGACACCGAGCCATGGTGCACAATGACCAGCTCTATCTTGCCAACCTCCAACTCTTCTTCAGTTTTCCCCAGCAAAATAAACATGCCCTTTTTGTATGATGTGCCCTTCACCGTCACTGTGTGAGATGCTACTGTATCTTTAGATTCAAAATGCAAACCAACAACAGCCGCTCGGATTTTGTCGCTGTAGTCATTTACATAGAATGTCATCTCTTTATCCAGTAACACACTCGGCTGAAACATTTCACCTGCACTCAAGTATGCCTGGAAGAGCTGGTGTCTCTCTGCGACTGTCTTGCAGATGTTCTTGAAATTATGTAACTTTCTAGCACATCTTTTGAAGAATGTGTGCTTACTCTCAAACCTGAGAGTCCAAAGGCGAATTAGGGGACCAAAGTGGGTAATGAGCTCTGGATAATGAAGTAAATAGTGGTGTTTAGGCTTTAGGGGCTCATTTGGAAAGAGCTGCCTTCGAAAGTAGATATACTCCTCGATAAGTATTTTAAGATAAGCAACCTGATCTGTAGAGATTGCTGGTGCACAAATGAGCTCTACAATTTCTCTGAGTTGCAGCACAAGTTGCCAGGCAGCATTCTCGCATGGATTCCTAATCCTATCTCCTATCAGGAGAGGGAGCAAACGCAGGAAGCACCAGTTCTGAACTGCATGTCCACTAAGTCTTCTGCTACCTGGTGAAACATCGGCTGGTTTGTCCTGGGCATCATTTCCCTGATAGTTGAACTGATCTTTGCACCTGTTGAGTTGTGTATAGCTGAAATGTTTCTCCTCAACTAGATGACCAATCAACAAACTAAGGTCACAGGAAACAATGCCTTCAAACAGGTCATGGCCAAGACATGGGGGTAATCCAGGCTGGCAAACATGAAAGAAAGACAGTTGGTTAAAAGGAGAGTCTGATTTGATACCACATTCAGAATTTGTACCACTGTTTTCTAATTCTTGTAGATGATTCAGAAAAGACTGTTCTGTGCGCTTGTTGCCACATAATAATGGAGAACTCTCAAAACTTGATCTTTTTATATCACAATACCTGCAGAAGTAATGGCTCACACTAAAGTTCTCAACAAATCCGCCAATACTGTGAGACCCTAAATTGTCACCCGAAATAGCACACAGTCGACCTCTGACAATTTGGCCATTATTTATCTCGATGCCAGTCTCCTCAAGAGCTTTCAGGTCTTTAATGAGGGGCTCAAATACCTTGTCCATCCCAAAATATTTGAAGTCCTGCTCCTTACACAAGAGAACAAGCTGCATTTGATCTATGGATGATCTGTTATGAGGCAAAATATCTGTTAGAGTGAGATAAACTGCTAGAATCTTGTGTTTCTTTTTAGAAGAACCAAGTGGATTAACCACTTCAAATGCATCCTGATAAAGTATAAGACCAAGAGAAGATGGCTCCGCTTTAAATAACGGGTTGCACTGAGCTCCCTTCCCATCATTTACATCCTGGAAAATACCCTCTGATGATGGTTGGGAACGTGTTGCTGCATACTGTTCCTGCATGGACTTGCTTTTAAAAAGTGCAGCCAATGTTTCTTTAATAGGCACATACTGGGCAAACGATTCCTTACCTTTCTCATTGATACCTAATAACTGAGGCACCGGCTCAACATAATTAAAATGTTTTTTAAAAGCTGTCTTTCTTTTCTGGTCTGTGCTCAAAGGCCCACTGTTACAGGCTGTGAGGAGATCGTCTTTTCTCATTTCATCCATAATGTTACTAATTGTGGCCTCTGGGATTCCAAGGACAGTTAGTTTCTCACTCAAGGTATTAAGCAGATTTGTCAGACTGACATCGTGGACATCTTGATATCCCTCAATAATAGTTTGTATTGTAGTAGCCGGCAATAGTAGTTTAGCCTGAAGTTTTAGATAGAAAAGTGTGATATTCTGAAGAAAGAGGGATTCATCAACTGCAACAGGCACTTCTTGCTCATCATCAGAATAATTAACGTTAGATGGTTCACACTGACTCACTGATTCACTGACAACAGGTCTTCCGACATTAGAGGGGTTTTCTACGTGTTCAACACTGTCATTGCGGTGCTTCTTAGAACGATGGGATGCAAAACTCGACAAAACAGAGAACCTTCTATCACATCCTCTAAATGGGCATTCAATGTGTAATCCTTCACGCAAATGTGACCTCAAGTGACAAACTAGTAAAGATGATGTTTCACACCTTACTGCACAAAAGTCACATTGTATAGGAGTACATGGTCGCTGACTATTCCTCAAAGGCACATCTGCTTTGTGGTCTCTGTACATGTGAGCTTTAAGAACAGGAATTTTAACATACTGTCTGGAGCATTCAGGCACACCACACTGATATCTGTAATTAGCACTATTACTATGCAGCTTAATGTGCTGAGTAAACTCACAAACTCTATTAAATTCCTTTCCACACGTGCTAAACTTGCACAGAAACATGACTGTTGCTGTGTGAAACTCGCTAGCAGCTAGCTAGTTGGCTGCTGGTTGAGCTCACCCTCACAACACGTGGTGGGTGTCTGAAAACGTTCAGCAAAACGGACAAAAAACAAGATAGAAATATATAAGATAATGTTATAAAATCTATTCTTGATTTAAAAGTTATAAGAAGATAGCAAACATACAAGCTACCTTTTAAACTAACAGCTAACTAGCTAACCAACTAACACTGACAGGAGAGCTAGCTAGTTGGCTGCTGGTTGAACTCACCCTCACAACACGTGGTGGGTGTCTGAAAATGTTCGCCAAAACGGACAAAAAAACAAGATAGAAATAAATAGGATAAGGTTATAAAATCTATTCTTGATATAGGCTTTCAAAATTATAAGATGATAGCAAACATACAAGCTAGCTACAGTTTTTAAACTAACAACTAACCAACTAGCTCTGACAGGAGGCAGACGTGACGTTCTTCTCAGAAGTCAAGAGCGCAATGAAAATCTTTCCACAGAACACCGGACTTTGAGCAAGCGAAGAAAACTGAGAAGAGACCTTTTTACGACAAGCACTTGGAACCAATTTTTCTAAGATGCACGTGCGCAGTTCAGTTTAAGATTTGACACATTAGCTAGCTATATTTCAAACAGAATGACAGTCGAGCTAGCTAGCCAATCAATCCAACCAGTGAAAGAACCACGTTGACGTTACTTCAGGCAGATAAAAATAGCCTCAACTTGTGATGAACAAGCTAGCTAACGTTAGCAACTACCGGTACAAACCTGATTTCAATGTAGTGATGGAGGAAGAGGCGCGTTAGCTCACGTTATCTACCTTATCGTAAAAGCACCTATTTCCAATTTAGCTAGCTAGCTAAACCACAAGGGGAGAGCTGACTTTATGTTAGTTAATCAAAGCAGACAAAACCATCACCACCCACTCAGATAAGCAGAACTAATAACGTTATATCTATGATATAAACATACATATGTTAGGCTAACAGTAAGTTACATAACGTTAAGTTACCTTCCTCCCAGAATGTTTGCTTCTTCTTTTTTCTTCTTGTTGAATGTTTGCTTCGTCCCAGAATGTTCGTTTAGAATTAACCGCTTAAAAATTCAAACTTCAGACCGCAGCGATCCCATGATGCAACGCGGTGGCTGTAAAACCAGTGTAAACTCCGCTTGTACAGTGAAGTTACAATAATAATACAGGACTGTCCATAAATTTCCCATGATGCATTGCCACTTACAGTAAAAACACAAATACAATACATTGTTGTAAGATTTACTGTAGAAATTACATCAATTGCTAACAGTGTATCTTGCAGATAGGTTTCAGTGTGTAAGAGTGGGTAATGAAACATCACCCTTTATGATCAATGAGATGGGTGTGCCCCAAGGTTGTATTTTAGGACCTCTGTTATTTAGCTTATATGTAAATGACTTACCATCAATTTGTACAGGGTGTGAAGTCCAGATGTATGCAGATGATACTATAATATACGTCCATGCAAAAACTAAAAAAGAAGTAATTCGTAAACTTAATTTAGCAATGGAAAATGTAACTACATAGCTTCAAGATTCTCACCTGTGTCTAAATGCTAAGAAAACTGTTTGTATGTTTTTTTCTAAGACACACTCTAAAGCAGATTGTGACCACAAAATCTATGTGTCTGGTGAGAATATTAAAGTTGTCTCTCATGTCAAATATCTTGGTATCATCCTTGACTCCAACTTGTCTTTCAAAAAACACGTGAAAAAAGTAATCCGAATAACTAATTTTAATAATTTAGACTGTTTATTGATCCCCAGTGGGGAGATTACAATTTACACTCTGTTTGTTAGAAATCACTACACACAGGCCTGAAATACACACACACACACACACACATGCTCAGGACCTATTCATGCACTAATGGAGAGATGTCAGAGTGAGGGGGCTGCCAGTGCTGGACCAGCGCCCTGAGCGGTTGGGGGGGTACGGTGCCTTGCTCAAGAGCACCTGGCAGTGCCCAGGAGGTGAGCTGGCATCTCTCCAGCTACCAATCCACACTCTGTACTTTGGTCCGTACTGGGACTTGAACCTGCGACCCTCCGGTTCTCAACCCAACTCCCTACGGACTGAGCTACTAACAATATAGCCAATTTTAGATATAGATAGATAGAGATTCAATGATTATCCCTCATCTACTATATTGTATGACAAGCTGGATGCAAGCAAAAGATACAACCCTTAAGCCTGTTCTTTCTCTGTATAAACAGGCCCTCAAAGTGCTAGACAGAAAACACAATACTTATCATTATTGTAAAATTCTTAACAAACATGGCATCCTTAGCTGGGAAAATCTAAGTAAATACAATGACATCTGCCTAATGTTTAAAATCTTAAATGGCAAAGCTCCTCCACCGCTCAATAATTTTATAAAACAAAAATATTCTAACAATAGAACTACTCGGTCTGTTCTGAGAGGGGACTGTGTAACCCCTTACAGGTCCAGCTCCTTCAGTCAATCGTGTTTTTCTGTTAGAGCCTCTAATAGGTGGAACACTTTACCAAATGAAATAAGAAACTGCACCACCTACCATCATTTCACACAAAGTCTCAAGGCCTGGCTCTTGCATAGTCAGAGTTGTGAACATTTTTAAACCAGTAATTTTTTATATTATTGTTGTTATTACTGATAAACTGCTGCTAACATGTTTGATGTGTTGATATCTTGCCCTGTATCAAGTTTAACTCGCCCAGTATTTTTTCTTGGGGATGTATGAAAAATTAAATTGTATTTTAAATATTTTACCATCTTAACAATCAGTGTAATATTAACGCATACCTAACGACTGATGTAGCCTAGTATCATCTTTTCATTACTGCTGTTACAGCTTTGCATGGTTGAGCGGTGTTAGGAGATGGGTTAGGTCTATGTTACTATGTGTTCTGATGTTTGCATGGCTCCCTATGCTGAAGGTGGATACTGTTTGATGTGTAGCTGTGCTGGGGTTTTGATGCTTCCTGTGGCTCTGCATGGCAAGCTGAGAAAGCTTTTCTGTTGTTTTAGCTGTCTGTATGGTGTCTTGTTGACTCTTGCTTGTGTAGTTTAATCTGTACTAATGTCTCGTTGATTTTCTGTCTGTGTAGTTTAACCTGCACTAAAATCTTGCTGCTTCTTGCTGCTCTGGTCTAAAATCATCTGACCAAAGGACTATAGTTGACAATTAGCCGGCTGGCTAACACTGGCACATTTACAGAAATGTTGATTAATGTGTGTTGTCCTTTATAATAAATAAATACAAAAAAGGGGACATCTGCTCCCCTCTTTAAAGCCCTGAGTTAGGAGCCAAACACCCCCCGACCTCCTTCACGCTCTTACACAGCAGCCGTCAACGTGCTGCTGACAGTAATATTCACATGGAATACATACCAATTACAGGCTTTACTTTACGTAGCTGCATACTGTTTACGAATGCTTCACGAGAACAGGCTGGTTGCCAAACTGTTACGGTGTATTTGGGGCGGGACGTTGGAGGTTCCAGCTGCAGATATCTGGGACTGAGTTTGCGTTAATCTGGGTGTTTTAGTGTTTTAAGCCCCCAATGTTGTCTTCCAGGCAGCGCTGCCTGGAAGGCACTAGGATTAGGCAATGGTTAGGGTTAAAACACAATGCCCGGGATGGGCGCTGCGAGGGGCACGGGCACAAGGGGACCACTGGTGTGATTAAAACACTTAAAAACCTCCTTAAAAAACGAGTTTGGTTATATAAAAGCTGTTCATAAGAAGGCTAAATATTAAATTAAAAGAACCACTGGACAGGACAGACATAAGGCGAGAATACAACTTTAAATAAAAGGTCACCTCCACATCTGCCCTGGCCTCTCTCCTGGAGCAACCTGGTCTCACGCCTTCACAGTTCGTGAAATGGTCACGTTATTTTGATTTATTGATTCGTGTACAGGTCACGATTTTCAAACGTGACCATTTCACAAACTGCGAAACGGTGAAAGTCCTGTATTATTTGACCCATCCATCCACCCCCCCCCGACCAACCTCCCCGCATGGATTTCCGCCTTATCAATACTACTCGCTACCGTAATCGTTCTGTGATCACGAAATATGCTTCCCATTGAAATACATTACTTTAAAATTCGTGCTCACCACACGAAAATAACGACATTAACGTGTTCAGTACACCAATCAATAGATTCAACAACGTGACCATTTCACGAACTGCCGTGAGACTGGGCTACATGGAGACATTACAAAATAAATAAAAAAATGTATATATATATATAGTTATGAAAATAAATGCCCCAGTGTCGTACTACAAAAAAATAAAATGTCTATCCCAATCTATTTCCACATAAAAAGGACTAAAAACATTTAAAAAGTCTAAAATCCTATCTGAGGGCGTTTTCACACATACCTCATTTGGTCCGGATTTTCGGACTTTTCAGTTTGATCCGAACCAAAATTAGAGGTGTGAAACCTCCCCCGGACCACGGTCCGGATCAAAAGACCAAATTTTGGTCCGACCAAAAGAGGTGGTCTCGGTCCGGACCAAACTGAACCATGGTCCGGTTCGTTTACAGTGTGAAAGCATTTTTTGGATGGTTCGGACTTTCGGACCAAATACAAGAAGCTCTGGCAGGCTCTCCTTGTGTTACAGGACCGGGGAATAGCTCCTTTAAGGAATAGCTCGGTGCTTAGTGTGGAGGCTACATGAGAGAGTGAGAGTGACGGTGAATGAGCTCAGAGCAGACAGCTGTCGGCTATCAGAGCAGAGAATACATCAGCAGTTTATTTGTTAAGTGGTAGTAAATGTACAGTGTAGGTTTCCGTTTGTCTCTGAATAAATTCTCCAGAAAGTTCCAGTGTCTTGCTTCTCAACATCACAACAAAACAAAAAGAGCCGCAGCAGTAGAGCAGAGCAGCAGTCAGCTGAAAAAACTCCGACCCAGAGAGAGGAGACGAGAGGACGGGGAAGCCTGTCTACAAACCAATCAATTATAAGTATCTGGAGACGCAGCTCACGTATGTGATGACGGCAGGACGTAGTTTTGTCACGTTTAGATCTTTTGTGCGCTTGCATAACTGCAGTGTGAAACCAAAACTTACCGGATCAAATGTTACAATGGAACAAAAACATGAACCTTGGTCCGGACCTTGGTTCGGACTTTCATGTGTGAAAACGCCCTTAATTACTTGCCCTTGAGGTTAAAAAGTACACATACCATTAAAAATGTGTAATAAGTGCTGAGGTTTAAAAGTGCTTAAAAAGTAGAAGTGCCACACAATAAATAACCATAAATAATTTAAAATACATCATAGTAGGGCTGTGTATTGGCAAGAATCGATACGTGGGTCACGATTCAATATATTGCAATATATTTCGATACTGTGCGTAAGGCGATATATTGGGATTTTTTTTAAATTATAATTTTAGAAAAAATAATATTTAGAATCAAACTGCCAGTTTGGGATAGTGGTTCAAAGGTTCTTAGTGAGCTAATGTTTATATGCTAAAGTAGGCCAAAGTTCAGCCATAGCTACGTTGTTAGCTTCAAAAATCGTCCAAAAATCATCCAAAAAACATCATAAAAGCATAAAAAAATGTGTCCAGAAAAGCGTTAATTGTCAAAAAATCGTCAAAAAATCGTCAAAAAATTATCAAAGATTTGTCAAAAAATCATCAAAAAATTGTCAAGAAATTGTCAAAAAATTGTCAAAATATCATCAAAAAATTGTCAAAAAATCGTCAAAAATTGTCAAAAAATTGTCAAAAAATTGTCAAAAAATTGTCAAAGATTTTTCAAAAATTATCAAAAAATCATCAAAAAAAATGTCAAAAACATGTCAAAAAAATGTCAAAAAATTGTCAAAAAAAATAATCCAAAAATCGTCCGAAAAACATCATAAAGGCGTCAAAAAAATGTCCAAAAAAGTGTCTAAAAAGCGTCAGAAAAGCATCAGAAAAGAGTCTAAAAAACATTAAAACTGCTAGGCACTGCTAGGCAAGGACACTAGTGGTGCGTCTCCGCATAGCCATCTAGCAGTAGGGGGTTTAGAGTGCCCATATTATGAAGAAAATCACTTTTTCTGGGATTTGGGGAGTTATTTTGTGTCTCTGGTGCTTCCACATGCATACAAACTTTGAAAAAAAAAAATTGCATCCATGCTGTTTAGAGTGAGATACGGTTTCTGAATGTGTCCTGCCTTCAGTCTCTGGGTGAGCTGGTCAAAATCTGCACGGCTTTCTACGTCACTAGCCGAGACGAGGGGCCTAGGGGGCTAACCGTTAGCATGCTAGCTCGTTCTCAATGGCAGAACACTGCTACAACACACACACAAATTCACCCTAATCTACAAAATAAATTGTATAGAACTACTTCCATGTCCCTGTGCTGCAGGTATTCCACACAAAGTTGGAAGTGCGCCCTCATTTAGAAGAAGTCTCCCGGCTAATCCTGCCTTGTACTACTGAAGTTGGAGAAACAGCTAGCTAGCTCATGTAGTCCTTACCTAGCTACTGAGCATGTGATCTTACCTAGCTACTGAGCATGTAGTCCTTACCTAGCTACTGAGCATGTGGTCCTTACCTAGTGTTACGGCTGCCGGCAACACCCTCATGTGTGTGGTATATTGGAGAATGATATGAGATGCAAAGCAGGCTGTGCCATCCCGTGATGTTGATTGGAGGGACCAGGAAAGCCCCGCCTAGTGCCTGGAGAAGGGAGCTGCTGATTGGTGTGGCAGGCCACCACCTGACTGGCCAATCGAGAGGAATCAATCAACTCTGCCTCCAGCTTAAAGAGCCTAATTGTTTGCAGCTGAGGGCAGGTGCCAGACCAGACTTTGTAGAGAAACTGTTTGAGAGTGTGAGGACGTGGGCCTAGGAGTAAGATCTAAAAACTGATATCCTTCCTGCACGTAGTCAATTTGTGTTGTATTAGTCACACTAGGATCAGGGGTGCTGTGAGTATTGTTTTGTGTTAACCAAGTATTTAAGTTAGAGAGGTGTTTTGTTTAATCTTTCGTTTTCATTTAGATTTAGAAATAGTCTTCCTTTTTGAAGATCTCCTTTTGTTATATTCTGTTTTTGTTTTCCGCAGCACCCATCGGCCCACTTGTCCTTTTGTTTGAGCACTGTTTGTTGTCATTTGCCCTATTCAAAATAAATTTCCTTTCAAATACCAATTACATCTGGTTTTATGTTTATGTCCTGATACCCCTAGCTTAAGGACGTAACACTAGCTACTGAGCATGTGATCTTACCTAGCTACTGAGCATGTGATCTTACCTAGCTACTGAGCATGTAGTCATTACCTAGCTACTGAGCATGTGATCTTACCTAGCTACTGAGCATGTAGTCTTACCTAGCTACTGAGCATGTGATCTTACCTAGCTACTGAGCATGTGCAACTCCCAACAAAGATGTTACAGCAGTGAGAGGTCTCACTCTGTAGCTAAAACAGAGACCTGAACACAGGGTGAAAAGAGGAGCTGCAGCAATGTGCAGTACAACTAAAATATGGTGTTTCTTTGAAAATTAAACCATGTAAACCTATTCTGGTACAACCTCAAAATACAATTATGAACCTGAAAATGAGCAGAATATGAGCACTTTAAATTACATTTAAAAAATTACATAGATTTTGCCTTTATGAAAATCAATACAGTATTGCAAAATAAAATATCGCGATACACATGAGTACTCGATTTTTATCTTACACCCCTACATCATCGAATAAAGCCACACTGTTAGGGTTAGGTACCTTAAAGTCGGCGTTGGGGGCTTAAAACCCCATCGAGCATTAATCTGCCTATCAGATCAACCGATCCTAGTTACCTAGTGCTCTCCAGCAGCTTATAAGATGTCTAACACTCATCTGTGCTTTCAGGGTTCGGCTGAGAACGTCATCCCAGCTGCTAATGAAGGTAAATACAGTTAGCATTGTTATTAAAGGAGGGAACGGTTTGGGCGTGTGAGTGTGTGGAAACCTTGTTTATGTGAAGTTGCTGTACATCCACTTAGCAGCCAGATGTGCTTTCATATGCTGAGGTTATAGAAAGTGTGTTCCAGCTTTCCTCCCACTGTTTGTTCTCCAGAGGAAGGAATTTTAACGGGACATTTTCTTTACATCAATCCTCTGGCAGAGTACATTGCACTCTGGGTTGGATACATTTCCGTTACGTTTAGATTAAGGGAGCTGGCTCCTATGATGTGTTTTAAAGTCGTTCCAAACAGCCACACTGAGAGATGGTGGGTGGGATGTCAGATCACTTCCCCTCAGCTGTTATCTCTGATCTTTAATCTCACATGTTTACAATCATAATTTTCTCTGGAAGGTTTGCAGATGTACCTGAAAGTTTCCCCACATCCTGCTTCACATTCAAACACACACTCGTACAGCAAACGTTACCCAATCTCCAGTTGAAAGCAAGGACGTAAAAACGCATAAAATGCCTAAAAAACCTGTAAAAAAAACAGTCAAAAAACATCACGAAAGCATCAAAAACTGGCTCCTATGATGTGT
Organism: Sander lucioperca; assembly: GCF_008315115.2. Classification (NCBI taxonomy): domain Eukaryota; kingdom Metazoa; phylum Chordata; class Actinopteri; order Perciformes; family Percidae; genus Sander; species Sander lucioperca. The sequence continues at coordinate 5,086,259 of NC_050177.1, forward strand.
TTAAAGTCGTTCCAAACAGCCACACTCATTGGCGCGGGAAGCTGTAGCACCCTTTGTTGGCAAACTGCGATGACACAACCCGGTCACGTTATTTTTAGGGCTGTCAAAATAACGCGTTAATTTCGATTAATTAATCTGAGAAAAAGTAACGTAGATTGACGTTTGACCCGGAGCTGTTCTAGCCACCATTGGACTGTAAAATGAAGGAGGGAGACGAGAACTTGTAAAAATACTTGTAAA
>NC_050177.1:5091498-5108998 GCF_008315115.2 Sander lucioperca
TTAGAACATAGCAGAGTCTGAACCGACCCGTCTCAGCTCGACTCAACTGGTGGAGTCTCCATAGGCTGGTGTTAGAACGAAAGAGACGTCTCCTGTTTCAACAGCCAATAGAGAAGTCAGATGGTCGAGTCTCCAGAGGCTGGTTTTACAACGTAAGAGACGTCTCCTGTTTCAACAGCCAATAGAGAAGTCAGCTGGTCGAGTCTCCAGAGGCTGGTTTTAGAACGAAAGAGACGTCTCCTGTTTCTACAACCAATAGAGAAGTCAGCTGGTCGAGTCTCCAGAGGCTGGTTTTAGAACGAAAGAGACGTCTCCTGTTTCTACAACCAATAGAGAAGTCAGCTGGTCGAGTCTCCAGAGGCTGGTTTTAGAACGAAAGAGACGTCTCCTGTTTCAACAGCCAATAGAGAAGTCAGCTGGTGGAGTCTCCAGAGGCTGGTTTTAGAACGAAAGAGACGTCTCCTGTTTCTACAACCAATAGAGAAGTCAGCTGGTGGAGTCTCCAGAGGCTGGTTTTAGAACGAAAGAGACGTCTCCTGTTTCTACAACCAATAGAGAAGTCAGCTGGTCGAGTCTCCAGAGGCTGGTTTTAGAACGAAAGAAACGTCTCCTGTTTCAACAGCCAATAGAGAAGTCAGCTGGTGGAGTCTCCAGAGGCTGGTTTTAGAACGAAAGAGACGTCTCCTGTTTCAACAGCCAGTAGAGAAGTCAGCTGGTGGAGTCTCCAGAGGCTGGTTTTAGAACGAAAGAGACGTCTCCTGTTTCAACAGCCAGTAGAGAAGTCAGCTGGTGGAGTCTCCAGAGGCTGGTTTTAGAACGAAAGAGACGTCTCCTGTTTCTACAGCCAATAGCCAATCAGTCAGCTTGTTAAGTCAGCTACAAACTACAGAAATAAAATTATCCATAATCTATTTTATTTTTATGTTACAAACAGCTGGTCGAAATGGCAGAGTTTTAGACGGAGCCTCAACGACCGCCCGACAGCACAGTAACGTTATATGGTATGGCTGTGTCCAACATCGAGTCATTAGTACTATTTTATTGTGATTAAAATGATTCCAATTTGAGTCTAATTTTTGTCACATCCAATCTGCCCATTTTGACACTGATGATGTGACAGATCACATTAAATACTTCAGCGTCAATTTAAAATACGGTGTTTCTGCTATTCATTCAGTCAAGCTGTGGGATTTACTCTGTGGGAAACACTGACAGTAAACAGAGGTTACACACTGAACCACATGCAAACCACAGCAGGCACTGAAAAAATCTCCCTCTATAACAGAAAGTGTGGTTGAGCAACACGCTGCAGCGGTTTGCTGCGGTGCTCGAAACTTTACAGAAAGGAACTGTGGCTGCAGAAACCACCAGAGACTCGTGATGGAAAGGACATACTGCAAAATAATGTTTGTGGTTTCTTGGATGATTTTGTTTCATTTGCTGTTTCTTCTTCAAAATGAAAGCATGTGTCTGTTTCCTTTTAGGGAAACCAGTGACGCTGTCGGGAAAAAGGCCTGTGTGTGTGTGTTCTTGTTTAACTATATTCGTGGGGTCCAAAAACCGGGAGTACAGTATACTTGTGGTGTCCCGACAGCTTTGTGGGGCCCAAAATGCTGGACCCCACAAGGTTAAAGGTCTGTTTGAGGGTTAAGACTTGGTTTTAGGATTAGGGTTAGAATTAGGTTATGGTTAGGGTGAGGGTAAGGGTTAAGGTTAGGCATTTAGTTGTGATGGTTAAGTTTAGGGTAAGGGGCTAGGGAATGCATTATGTCAGTGACGGGTCCCCACAAAGATAGTGCCACGCACTGTGTGTGTGTGTGTGTGTGTGTGTGTGTGTGTGTGTGTGTGTCTGTCAGTGGCCCTTTGCATCAGCCTGCATGTATACTGCAGGCTGATGCTCAATCCGAGTGTTTCACCGTAAGATTTAAAAAAACATAAACGTTATTGTGATTTTACAATATGTCCTTTCCCTCACAAGTCTCTGGTTTCTGCAGCCACAGTTTCTTTCTTTCTGTGAAGTTTCGAGCACCACAGAAACCGCTGCAGCGTGCTGCTCAACCACACTTTCTGTTATAGAGGGAGATTCTTTCAGTGCCTGCTGTGGTTTGCATGTGGTTCAGTGTGTAACCTCTGTTTACTGTCAGTGTTTCCCACAGAGTAAATCCCACAGCTTGACTGAATGAATAGCAGAAACATCGTATTTTAAATTGACGCTGAACTATTTAAGGTGATCTGTCACATCTTCATCATTGCCAAAATGGGCACATTGGATGTGACAAAAATTAGACTCAAATTGGAATCATTTTTTTTTTTTAATCAAAGTCTTTTTATTTTATTTTCACATACAGGAAACAACAGATACATAACAACCCACATCGCACCACTGCTACAAAGAACAGCAGACTATAAAATAAAGAAATTAGGGCTGTCAATCGATTAAAAAAATTAATCTAATTAATTACAGACTCTGTGATTAATTAATTGAAATTAATCGCATACATAATTAACGGTGCCTGAACCGATACTTTTTAAGAAAGTAAAAAAAGAAAAGAAAACAAAGGGTACTAAACAACAGCTGGTGACATTAAAGAACAGTTTGTTTATTGCTAAGGCCATATGGTCAAAATTAAATGATTTAATAATAATGTATAACAATAACTTATTTCACTAGTAAATTGCTGTTGAACGACAAAAACAACCACCAAGGACATTTACAATAACTTCAAATGCACCACGAAGCTGTAGTTTACCAGTTTCATTGAACGCACCGTCTGTGTTTTTCCGACGGCAGCTCAGCAGCTGCAGATTGTTACATCCCGCTGTTGAGTCACAGTCCTCTACAGTAAAACACAGTCACACTTTACACCGTTCAGCGTTAGCTGTCAGCATTGTAACCGTGTTTAATCCAGCTACTAGCTAGCGGTAGGCTAACGTTAGCTGCTGTCGAGTATATTGTTAACTAGCTAGCGGTAGGCTAACGTTAGCTGCTGTCGAGTATATTGTTAACTAGCTAGCGGTAGGCTAACGTTAGCTGCTGTCGAGTATATTGTTAACTAGCTAGCGGTAGGCTAACGTTAGCTGCTGTCGAGTATAGTGTTAACTAGCTAGCGGTAGGCTAACGTTAGCTGCTGTCGAGTATAGTGTTAACTAGCTAGCGGTAGGCTAACGTTAGCTGCTGTTGAGTATAGTGTTAACTAGCTAGCGGTAGGCTAACGTTAGCTGCTGTCGAGTATAGTGTTAACTAGCTAGCGGTAGGCTAACGTTAGCTGCTGTCGAGTATAGTGTTAACTAGCTAGCGGTAGGCTAACGTTAGCTGCTGTTGAGTATAGTGTTAACTAGCTAGCGGTAGGCTAACGTTGGCTGCTGTTGAGTATAGTGTTAACTAGCGTCACATGCAGCAGTGTTTGTGTTACCTGTATCGTCTGTTTCAGAGCATCAGAGAGAAGAGCAGACATATCAGTGGCACCAGATTTCGGTAGCCAGGGTTGGCAGGAAGAAGATTTTTACAAGTAAATGTTCCAGTTAATGATCCAGGCAGCACATTCTCGTCTCCCTCCTTCATTTTACAGTCGAATGGTGGCTAGAACGGCTCCGGGTCAAACGTCAATATGGAATGGATTAATCTGCGTTATTTTTTTTAACAAACTACAAACTATCGCCACTGCGTCCTCTTCGTCCGCCATGATTGTTTACTCTGAAGTCACGTTTGATCTCGAGGGATTTTGCGAGATTTCCCGTCTGACCTGGGAATGCTCGGGAGTCAAATCGGTTTGTGTGTGATGTGTTGATTTTGCCGTGTGCTGCGCACCACACGCTGTGCGACCAAAACTGTTAGACCGTGATTTTTTATCGCCGTGTGTGGGGTCTCTCAGGATTGGAAAATCGTCCGACAATTTTAAAATCGTCCCGTGTGAACCAGGCTTAAGTCTATTTCAGATATAGACTGGGCTGCAGTCTTTTGGCGTAGTTGGTGTGCAAGGATTCTGCCTTCTCTCCATGTTCATAGGCTCTGTGGTGTATTCTATTGAGGAGGTATATATGGTATATATGTTTGGTTGAAAGGAGATTGAATTCCATCTGAAGTATCAGTCTTTGCTTATATAATGGCGCTTTTCCATTACATGGTACCAGCTCGCCTCGACTCTACTTGCCTTTTTTGGTTTTCCATTACAAAAAAAAGTCCCTGGTACCTGCTAACAGGTAATTTTTTTTAGTACCACCTCAGTCGAGGTTCCCAGCGAGCTGAGGCGAGCCGAAAAGGTGACGTGAAAGCGACAGACGGAGGTGTCCTGAACAAACCCGCTATTTTTAAACAGTTTAGCTAGCTGTTTTTTTTTGCTGCCTCCAGCTTCTTCTGAAACTAAATGTGTCTTCTGGCAACAACACACACCTTCGACGTTCTGTGTGTGTGTCGCGTTAGGTCACAGTAGTTTACTGCGGCGCCGCTTGTTTTACAGTTCTGCGGAGGCTCCAGCAGAGCTTTCGCCGTAGCCTAACTACACACACACATGGCCGGCTCGACGCACACACCAGCGCACAAGTAAACATCAGGCCACTTTTACAGGCTACACAGGCTACATAGGCTACATAGGCTACATAGGCTATAGCTACGGCGAAAGCTCTGCGAGGAGCCTCCACAGAACTGTAAAACAAACTCAAGTGGCCTGATGTTCATACTTGTGCGCTGGTGTGTGCGTCGAGCCGGCATAACGACCAGCCACGCTGAGGCGGTACTAAAATCTGCAATGGAAAACGGACGCACAGTGTGTCGAGGCGAGTAGAGTCGAGGCGAGTCGAGCAGGTACCATGTAATGGAAAAACGCCATTAGTCTGACGATGGGGCTTGTGCAAGTATTGTGTCTATATGTAATATATCATATATATATATATATATATATATAAAACAAAATTATGTAGGTTCTAATTTTAGGGGTCTTGTGAGAAAAGAATGTTCTCCTCTCAAAAAACGACCACATAAGTCGTTTGTTCAAGCAGAAATTACGACACATATTTAGGTTTATAGTGGAGGCGCCCTCTAGTGGCGGTAGAAATTGTGACCGGAGCAAAGTAGGACTTCAGGAAACAAAGTATGAAGCTTGATTTATGCTTCAGCACAAGTCTATACTTGTGCGTTGGTGTGTGCAAAAGGGCTGCTTCTTACCCGGATTACATCTCGCCATGTCGTAAATTGTAGGGGCGAGAACTCAAAACTGTGAATATATTGGGGCGTGAAGTTTAAATTACGATCGTTTCCAGCCGCTGCATTTATCAATGTACGACCATTCTTACGCTGTGATTGGTGTCATACGAACGTTTCATGAATCACACGTGAAGCCTGTCATATCTGTGCTGGTTTCTACGTTAGGTTGATAAATGAGGGCCAGTGTGAGAGAAACAAAGTGTCTCCCCTGTACTTTCTGACCACGATGGGAAATCTGTAGCATAGACTTGGCACGCTTAAAGTGCCCATATTATCCTCATTTTCAGGTTCATAATTGTATTTTGAGATTGTATCAGAATAGGTTTACATGGTTTAATTTTCAAAAAACACCATATTTTTGTTGTACTGCACATTGCTGCAATTCCTCTTTTCACCCTGTGTTCAGGTCTCTGTTTTAGCTACAGAGTGAGACCTCTCACTGCTGTAACATCTTTGTTGGCAGTCGCACATGCTCAGTAGCTAGGTAAGATCACATGCTCAGTAGCTAGGTAAGGACTACATGCTCAGTAGCTAGGTAAGGACTACATGAGCTAGCTAGCTGTTTCTCCAACTTCAGTAGTACAAGGAAGGATTAGCCGGGAGACTTCTTCTAAATGAGGGCGCGCTTCCAACTTTGCGTGGAATACCTGCAGAACAGGGACATGGAAGTAGTTCTTTACAATTTATTTTGTAGATTAGGGTGAATTTGTGTGTGTTGTAGCAGTGTTCTGCTATTGAGAACGAGCTAGCATGCTAACGGTTAGCCCCCTAGGCCCCTCGTCTCGGGTAGTGACGTAGAAAGCCGTGCAGATTTTGACCTGCTCACCCAGAGACTGAAGGCAGGACACATTCAGGAACCATATCTCACTCTAAACAGCATGGATGATTTTTCCAAGTTTGTATGTGTGTGGAAGCACCAGAGACACAAAATAACTCCCCAAATCCCAGAAAAAGTGATTTCTTCATAATATGGGCACTTTAAGCGTGATTTATGCTTCTGCCTAAAATCTACGCCGTGGCTACATACGTAGGTACGTGGAGATACCGACCCTACGGCGTAGCCTGACGTGAACCTCTCGAAAACTGTAACTCAATCCGAGTCTTTCACCATAAGATCTTAAAGACTATTCTGGCACTTTGGCGTGTTATCTTGAGTTAGACGGAGCTGTTTAAATACAACTGAAGAGAAGCCAAGTACTGACAGATCTGTTTTAGCAGCAATGTGCCTTCCTCGGTATTTGACAGACATGTATAAAGTACTACAGACCCATACTTGAGTAAAAGTACAAGTGCTCTATCAAAAAAGTGACTAAGTGCTCTTTAATCACCACACTTAAGTGAAAGTACTAAAGTATTCAACATTTTTTGTACTTAAGTATTGCAAGTAGTTCATTTTAAAATGTACTACTCAAGTACTGAAAGTGAAAGTACAAGTATTGTGTTATGTAGTTATTAAAGAATGCAGTCAAAAGTTTGAATATCATATTGTTTGAGTTCAACTTTTTACTTGGTGGTAAGATGGGGCATTACAGGCAGTGACAAGCTGTACATTGCTGGATATATGAAGGAATTTTCTGAAATAAACTCAAAAAGGTACATTAATGTCACAGCTGTTATATCTACTATTATCTGATATAACAGTGGGTTTTTAATCACTTATTAACAAATACTGAAATAAAATGTACAATTATCACACTGTGCAAGTAAAATGAACATCCTCTCCAGCACAGTAACGATTAAAGCCCCAAAAAACGTATCACACACTAGCTAGTAACGTGTGATGAACAGGAAAGTTAGCAAGATAGCAAAATACAGATAAACTAGCAGCTTGACATCACAGGGTAAAACGGTTAACATTCAGTACTCACTGCAGACTGAAACAACTCAGAAATAGCTTAATCTGCTGCAACAATAGCTAAGTAGATAGGTTACTGTGGATTCTTTCCATAGTGGAACCGGGTTTCGGTACCCAACCCTACTTACTCAGGTCACTGACCCGTACATGTGTCTTTCAACTGAGAAACATTGCTAAACTTAGGACCGTGGTTTCGCAAGGTGAACTTGAGATGATTATTCATGGTTTCGTTTCATCACGGCTTGATTACTGCAACTCCATTTTCACTTGTCTTAGCAAGTCATCCCAGGACCGTCTGCAACTAGTGCAGAATTCAGCTGCTAGGCTGTTGACCAGGTCCACCAGGAAGTCACACATCACTCCTGTGTTATACAAGTTACATCGGCTTCCAGTAAAGTTTAGGATACAATTTAAGGTTCTAGTTCTTACTTATAAAGTATTGCATGGACAGGCGCCATGGTGCATTTAATCAAATGTTTTTTGGGTCCCGCCAGGTCCCGCGGGACCCAACACAAATCTCGCGGGAGCGGGCGGTTTTAACTTTGCTGCGGGCGGCTAAAAAAAACACTGCGGGATCAGGATGTAGCCTGGAACCCCCCCCACGCCAGCAGAAACCATAGATATACATATATACTGACTGAGTATATACTGTATAGGCCATCTATGAGCAGACACCAGCGTGTCTGAGCCTCCCAGGACGGGGGAGCTCCGAGCCAAGGCTCCGTCCACCCTCATCCTCGGTTCCTTCCTACCCCTCTCTCCCTCTCCTCTCTCCCTCATCCTCGGCTCCTTCCTCCCCCTCTCTCCCTCTCCTCTCTCCCTCATCCTCGGCTCCTTCCTCCCCCTCTCTCCCTCTCCTCTCTCCCTCATCCTCGGCTCCTTCCTCCCCCTCTCTCCCTCTCCTCTCTCCCTCATCCTCGGCTCCTTCCTCCCCCTCTCTCCCTCTCCTCTCACCCTCATCCTCGGCTCCTTCCTCCCCCTCTCTCCCTCTCCTCTCTCCCTCATCCTCGGCTCCTTCCTCCCCCTCTCTCCCTCTCCTTCTGCTCCTTCCTCCCTGTCTAACAGCAGCAAGCACCTGCCTTCTTTACCTTCATCTTCTCCCTATTAACCTATAAAATGACGTGTTTTCTCATGCGGGACGGGAGAAGACACAACGTCAATGCATCTCTATTATTGTGCGGGCATAAATTCGCAGAATTTTGCGGGTGCGGGCGGGAGTGGACGTACACATTGCGGGAGCGGGCGGGAGTGTAACACACATGTTGCGGGTGCGGGCGGTAATGGTCAGAAATTCGCCGGGAGCGGGCGGGAGCGGGATGAAGAAAACAGTCCCGCGCAGGGCTCTACTTTGAAGTGGTAGCCCTCTGGAACGCCCTTCCTGTCAACCTACGTTCTGCAGTCTCGGTTGACGCTTTTAGAAAGCAACTGAAAACATACTTGTTTCAACTGGCTTTTGTCTAATGTTTGTAATTTTGGCTTTCATTCTTTTAATCCTCATTGAAATTGCATTTGTTATTGCTTGATTTTTTCTGTTTTGGCTTATATTGTATTTTAATCAAATGTTTTTTGTATGAAGGACTTTGTAACTGTCTGTGAAAGGTGCCTTATCAAATAAATTACTTACTTATGTCTCTGTCTCTGTGTTGTCAAAACGCTAAACTGCTAACCGGCAGCAAGGAGCACAGAGGAAACGATGTACCTGCGAGGTAGACTTCAAGAAAAAAGAGATTTGAAACAAATTCAAGGGCAACATTGGGTTTATAATAGTCTAAACCAAGGCCGCCCAATTTGGGGCCTGTGCTCTCTTTGTTTTGGCCCGCCATGGATTTGACATGCTCGTGCTTATTCTCCTCTTATTTTAAAAGTATGACTATGAAACGTACATTTTGTGCAGTTAAAAAGTACGTAATCTGAGTTTAACGGCAATGTAATGCACAGCGCTGGTTAAACTTCCCATTTAAATTACATACGTATGTTTTATCTATGGAGAATGGCAAGAATTACGGTATTCTTCAACATCGACACTTATTTTTGGCCCGTGGCCTTCCATCCTGATACATTTTGGCCCTTCATATGAAAGAATTTGGGCACCTCTGGTCTAAACAAACACATAAATTTGAACACCGCCTCCGCTGCGCCGATTCTCCGACTAATCTCCCGCTCCATTGTCCCCTCACTCGTGAACAAGACCCCAAGGTATTTGGTCCTACCCACTCTTAATTTTTCTACATTTTTCAAAGATAAAAAACATTTTATTTGCATCCATCATGTTTAACTCGGTCGGCTTGAACAAATGAACATTCATCTGAACCAAAAATCATGTTGTTGCAAGACGCTTTCGTATTAAAAGTAATCCAGATGACCAGATCAGATCAGATCAGATCAGATCAGATCAGATCAGATCAGATAAGATCAGATAAGATCAGATCAGATCAGATAAGATCAGATCAGATCAGATAAGATCAGATAAGATCAGATCAGATCAGATCAGATCAGATCAGATCAGATAAGATCAGCCTTTCTTGAGAAATTCATCTTGGGCTTTCAAGAGAAACAAAATGGTGACACATTGCGCATAAACACACAATAAACAGTTAAGTTAACCTACATAGATATCTAATCATACATTATCTCATCCAATGATTCAATGAACATCTAAATACCCTCACACAATAACACACACACACACACACACACACACACCTTTCCTCACAATCACAGAAGAAGTACAGAACACATCCTCCCCCTCGTATTGCACTTCATTTTGATGATTGCACATTTCCCGTTAACTCATGCTGTAGCAAATAACTTCTGTATTGCACAATGCCCAATTGCATAATACCATATCAAATATAACATAGCACATATATATATATATATATATATATATATATATATATATATATATATATATATTTATATTTATAATATTGCACCAGTACCCTATCAGGCATTGCGAATCCTATAACCATAATGGTAAGTACCGCAAATATTATTTAGTAGTATTAGTCACACATCACATCACTGCAGCCAACACACACACACACACACACACACATCTTATCTCTTATTCATTAAGATGGTTGATGCTTGTGAATCACTTTGCCTAAAACATTGTTTCCTACAGTATTTGCATCACCCAGGACCGGTCTTGAGAGGCCAAAGTTATCCTGTTCATGTTTAAAGAGCCTTGCAGTAACTGCAAAATGCCTCACATTGTCCGTGTGTTTACGTATGAAGCAGCAGAACCACAGAAAGTAGCTTATATTGTCATTAATCAGATGTGCTGTTGTGAAATATTTATATCCAGTAAGTCAGACTGAATCACTGTTGGCACAAGAAACAGATTCAGATGAGACGAATGGGGGGAAGAACTGCACATGGTATCGCTATAAACACTTTGTTTTGGTAAAACATAACATTGTATTTGTAACCGAGGCCGTTTTTTCATATGAACTCCGGGCAATGCACGGAGAATCAGATACAATCCTTTCCCTTCCTCACATGTAGCCCACAACAGGAGATTTTCCGTGTCAGACGCATTCTCACTTCTTGGAAATGCTCTGTTTGGTTTAGGCGAGGGGTGGCGCCTGGGTAGAGCGTGCAGAAGGCGGGACATGATGCAGATTACACCGCGGCTACGTAGCCGGTTCGTAATTTGGACATAAACAACCGAGTCTCTTGCCGTTCCTTGAATCTGTCTGACGATTTCTGTGTCGGCCCTTAGAGCTCCTGCACACTGGCTGCGTGGCGTGAGCGTGTCAGCTGCGTGGCGTGTCCGTTTTTATTTCGGCTCCCATGGTAACAGGTTAGAGCTTGCACACTGCCTGCGTGACACGCAGGTCTCAGGCGTGACGAAAACGCGTGCATGCTAGAAATAGGACCGACGGCGCAAGCGTGTTGGAAGCGTTTCCAGGCAAAATAGAATACAAAAAGATGTTTATATGTCACTTTGGCACAAATACATATGTTTGAAAATCTCTAGGTTTTGATATAAATGCAGATATAAATGTAATTTAAAAAAAACTCCTTTTTAAATTGTATTTCAATTGAATTCTGATATAACAATAACATGGACTTTATTATCTCAGGAAAGGGAATTGAAATATAAAAATATATAGATCAAAATATCTGCGAACAAATGTACAAACACAAAAATATTGACAAAATAAAGTTGAAGAACACGCTATTATTTCATTTTATCAATGGGAAACATACATGTGTACAGACAAGGCTAGCAGCAGCAGCAGCAGCAGCGCCGCGTCAGACACGTTTCTGGTGTGCAAAGACACAGAAAACGCCACGCAGACGCCACGCAACAGAAACGCCACGCTCGCACCACGCAGCCAGTGTGCAGGAGGCCTTACCGACTGAAGTTCCTGAATCTCTTGTCTCTACGGTTAGACATTTTCCGTTGGCGTCTTCGTGTAAATCACCCTTCTTCTATTTCACCCTCAGATGTTTGTTTTCTTCCAGTATGGCAGCATTTCCCTTCCTCACATGACAGGAGATTGTCCTATGGCCTATGTTCCCACATTTCTAAGAAATTTATTTTTCACTGAAAATTAGGCCCTATGTTCCTACATTTCTAAGATTTCTTTCAAAATCAGGCCCATGTTCCCACATTTCCTTTTTCATAAATGTGTATCAGCCACAGCGCCATGTGGCGCGTATGTTTACGCTGTGACGTTGCAGACTGCCGTCGGCTGTATACAGCGTAGACATACACGCGGATAGCTCAAAATGCGTACAGATAACACGCCATTTGTGTGTGGCGTGTATGTTTACGCAAAGTCATGATATCACGTTGCACCAGATTTAAAAAAAAGGCTGGGTGAGAAGAGACACATCGCGTAAAAAATGTCTTATATCTGTTATATCTGCAACAGGAGAAGTCTTTTTTTAAACGTCCTCCTAATCTTTAATCAGGTCAGTAACTCCCTGTCTGTATCTGATTTCTGTGAGCAAACATGTTCCACAGAAACTAATCTCTGATGCTGTTTTCTTCCTGGACTGAAACAGATTGTTGTTGTTGAGAGACTGTTATAAGGTCTTTATAATTGCCCCATTAATAGAGCAGCAGCGATCAGATCAGAGACCTCTCACGTAAACCCTCTGTTGATGCAGAAGGTGATTCAAGATCCCCAGATAACTTTGCGGGAGCACAGCCGGTCATTGCCGTCTTCAAATCAATGAGTTTTAGAAGTGCCAAGGTCTAGATATAAACGGTGGGGTGATCAGGCTTTTGCAGTTGCTGCCCCGAGACTCTGGAACAAGTTACCCCCTGATATTCGCACTATTACAGATGTAGCTCTTTTTAGATAGATAGATAGATAGATAGATAGATAGGTAGGTAGGTAGGTAGGTAGGTAGGTAGGTAGGTAGGTAGGTAGGTAGGTAGATAGGTAGGTAGATAGGTAGATAGGTAGGTAGGTAGGTAGGTAGATAGGTAAGTAGGTAGGTAGGTAGATAGATAGATAGGTAGGTAGATAGGTAGGTAGATAGGTAGATAGATAGATAGGTAGGTAGGTAGGTAGGTAGGTAGGTAGATAGGTAGGTAGGTAGATAGGTAGGTAGATAGATAGATAGGTAGGTAGGTAGGTAGGTAGATAGGTAAGTAGGTAGGTAGGTAGGTAGGTAGATAGGTAGGTAGATAGATAGATAGGTAGGTAGATAGGTAGGTAGGTAGGTAGGTAGGTAGGTAGGTAGGTAGATAGGTAGGTAGGTAGGTAGGTTGGTAGGTAGATAGATAGGTAGGTAAGTAGGTAGGTAGATAGGTAGGTAGATAGATAGGTAGGTAGATAGGTAAGTAGGTAGGTAGGTAGGTAGATTGATAGGTAGGTAGATAGGTAGGTAGGTAGGTAGGTAGGTAGGTAGATAGGTAGGTAGATAGGTAGGTAGGTAGGTAGGTAGGTAGGTAGGTAGATAGGTAGGTAGATAGGTAGGTAGGTAGATAGATAGGTAGGTAGATAGATAGGTAGGTAGATAGGTAGGTAGGTAGGTAGGTAGGTAGATAGGTAAGTAGGTAGGTAGATAGGTAAGTAGGTAGGTAGATAGGTAGGTAGGTAGATAGATAGGTAGGTAGGTAGGTAGGTAGGTAGATAGATAGATAGATAGATAGATAGATAGATAGATAGATAGATTTGTATTGATCCCAAAAAAATGGGAAATAACGGTGTTGCAGCAGCAGCACACATACAGAGTAAACATTAAATAATAGGAAAACAATATACATGAAATAATAATAGAATACTACACAAGCAATATTTTTTAAATATATACAATTTGTAAATAAAATGTACAACTGTTTCAATAGATATAGATAAACTTAATGTGGAAGTTGGGGAGTAAAAATGTAGAACTGTTTGACTAGTAATGATAGGATGTAGATAAATCTACTGTGCAAGGTGCATTCAGTGTAGTTGTGATGTCTATGAGTCTTATCACACACTCAGAGATGAAGTGTTAAAAAGTTTAATTGCCTGTCCAAACTTAAAACGTATCTGTTTAGTCTGGCTTTCAATACATAGCAGAGGTGTGACAATTTCATTCTTCTGTTTCTGTGTAACCTTTTCTGATTTTACCGTTTTCTATGTTCATTCGTTCTATTGTATGCTATGTGTTTTTACTCTTGGTTTCTGATGTTAAGCACTTTGGATACCTGCTGGTTGCTGTAAAGTGCTATATAAATACATTTTGATTGATTGATTGAAGTTAAATTCCCCTTCAGTCGACTCCTTGCCGTCTTCTCACGCTGGTGTTTTGTCGATGGAGACATTTTCCGTGATGAAGTTAAACTCAAGGAGACACTGAAACCAGAAACCTGGAAGACTTTTGCATTCTGCTGCAGTAAAAAGCTAATTTTTAAAAGTATGATATACCGGATTAGTCCAGATCAACGATGTACATTTACAGAATGAAGCCCAACATGTCTAGCCTGGCTCCGCCCTCCTACGTACTTCCGCTTAATTTTCATTTTCCTTCAGTACTACGTCTGGGTTTGCGGTATATTCTTAGGTTTTCTCCGACCAAATCTTTGGCAGTCCAATCAGCGAACAGAGGGAGTGGCTGAGAACGATGATGTTGAGGTCGTGTGCTAGTTTGAGTTGTAGTTCCGTAATGGCGGCGGAGGAAGGTGCGAGCGAAGCCATTCGGTCCGTTGTGGCAACGCTGCCGAATATCCGGAAGTTAAAGCCCGAGCAAGAACAATCTTTGCTGAGTTACATTACATTACATGTCATTTAGCTGACGCTTTTTTCCAAAGCGACTTACAATTGCTATATATATGTCAGAGGTTGCACGCCTCTGGAGCAACTAGGAGTTAAGTGTCTTGCTCAGGGACACATTGGTTGATGTATCACAGTGGGAATCGAACCCGGGTCTCCCACACCAAAGGCATGTGTCAAATCCACTGCGCCATCACCACCACAGTTGTGTTGGTGGCCCTCCTCCCCACGGGGTTCGGGAAAAGGTTGATTTTCCAGCTCGCTCCGTTAGTGGTGAAGGAGTTGGCTAAGGCTAACGCTAGCGATGCTAAGCCAACGTCACGACCAAACGTTAGCGATTGGTTATGGCAGATCCAGAGTGGCTCTGGACAGATCCAATAGTTTTAAACTTCAACAGAGTACCCGCCTTCAAGGAAGTTAACATGTCAATGGAGAGTGGCCAGAATCTCTGCACACTCTGTGTGTTGCCGTTCTCAAACTCTGTTCTCTTTGGGGAAACAACAACCTTCGAGCTAGCGAGCTACACACTGAAAATGTCAAGTTTTGAAGAAAATTTGGACTGTGCAACAAGACAGGTCTGCTTGGTTCTTTCAGGGAATGATTGTAAAGATTTACAAAGCATATGTGTAGGTCATGTCCTCTCTAACTGGGACATTTTGGGACTGATTGGTGGGATTGCTGTGGATGAAGTACACACGGAGATACACTGGTAAGAGCCAATGAGGTGTAACCATGTATCAGCTAATTTAAATATCTAACGTTACTGTATTGTGTCAACAGTTAACTTCATTTAATATTGTATGTGGCGTTTTCTTTTGCGGGGTGCAAATGTTTCACTAGAACAAGTTCCTTCCCGAGACTATTTAGCAGAGCCACCGCCGCTGCGTCCAGAGCTTAGCGCCGCCCAAGACCGTTGTGATTGGTTTAAAGAAATGCAAACAACCCAGAGCATTTCTTTTTTATGAGTAGGACTTTCTTCAACCTAAAAGCATCAAAAACCATTCAGACATGATCCGTCTTCATGATAACATCATTTTTCTAGACGCACCCTAGCGTCAGCAAATGTAATTTGCAGCCAGGGTCGTCTAGCAACTCTCCGTTGGCTTGTGAGCTGGAAAAAACAAACTCTGGTCAGGCCAATCACATCGTGTATAGAGTCGGTGGGCGGGGCTTAACATAATGATGGCAGAGTTGCAACGGTTCCGCGTGAATTCCAAGGGGGTCAGCTTCTCCTCGGACCGCGAACCTCCTATGGCGCCATTTTAATGCTACAAAGCGATCACCTGACGTTAGCATCCCATTGACTGCCATTCATTTTGGCGCCACTTTGACAGCGAATAACTTTACATCTGAAACGTTTAAAGACTCTATTTGTCCGTTGTTTATTTCTAAAAACACACAACAATGTATAAAAGGCTCCATTACCTTGTACCTCACGTTATGGCTCCGTAGAAGACGTTTTTATAAAAATAGGCTAACGATTGTGTCATAACCACGAGACTTACTGTCACATAGTAGAGGAATTACCGTATAGTACAGGAGAAGCTCTCAGGCAGTTTGGACTTACATTAGCTGTTTAAGTTTAATTACTAATGTTAACTAGCATTTTAGTTAGCAATAATTAGCCTGTGTCTATGTTATCTCCTTACATATACCTACGCTCTCCGTCTCTGCTAGATTGGGAATGATTGAGATTTCTCTTGGCACAGCTACCAGAAGACTTACAACTTTCAGACAGGTTGCTCACGTCACATCTACGTCGTCTCTCTCAGTTGGAGGCTGCTCAGTAACGCTCAGCCATCACCGGAAAAGTGCTTCTAACGGCCTTCACTGGTCTCCGTCCAGAGCAACGGGATCTGTTGGTCCATTATTATATACAGTCTATGGTGAATTCCCTGCTACTTGAAAACAAAGAAGATGGCCGCTGCTGCTGGTGAACAGCGGTCTTTGGAGTCGGCTTTGGCCGCGACTCTGGAAGACTTGGAGTTCAGCTTTTCTTTGAGGAAAGAACAAAGAACGGCACTGAAGTCATTCTTAAAAAAGGAAGATGTGTTCAGAGTTTTGCCGACCGGATACGGCAAAAGTTTAATCTATCAACGTAGCTCTGATTGGTTGTAGCCAGGGCCGGCTCTAGCCCTTTGGTTGCCCTAGGCGAGATTGAGTTTTGCGCCCCCTACCTTAGTCTCGCATTGCCAGATCTCCACAGCACTGTGTCAGCGATAGAGTAGCAGTGTATGTTTATTTTAGTTTCCAGCTTGCATGTAACTTAGATGGCACCAACATTTGGTGTAATCATAACTGGTCTGGCAACCCAAAGGCCAAAATCTTGACCATTAAACACTTCATTTCCTGCATTCAGGTGAATTTTTATGCACCTATTTCTACCTTTTTCTGAATCAATTTATGCTGGAAATATCTTGATGTAAAGGGAAACATAGATTATAATCCAAATATAAAAACATAATTGAATATTTAGCAGTAAGGCTCTCTGGTATTCTGGATTGCGTTCATCTATTTATTAGTGGGAATGCTGTTCAGCAGCATTCCAACTATTGTTATTCTGTTCTTTATTTATTCTGCTTATTTTTATTATTCCGTACGTTTTTTGGCTCTCCGTAACTTCAGCATACATTCAGCTATTAAAACCATTCAACTTTTAAAATGTTCAGCTCTTTCAGCTAATGATGGGACTTCTTCAACTTTTTTTCTACTATTTATACTTTTTAAAATATTCAGCTTTTTATGACGTTTTTTTAACATTGAAGTGAATGAGAGCATGCTTCAAATCCTTCAAATCTTCTTCCGCTCACAAAATTTTCAGCTCCTTCATACTTTCACCTACAGACGCCAAACAAACTTTAAAATGTTCACAAAATATTCAGGTATTAAACTATTGCTTTTCAGTTTGATATCTTTTATAGTTTTTGTGAAAAAGCTGTTTAAGTTTAGTGATCATTTCAGGATTTTTCTGCGTTTCTATGGAGTGTGTATTGCGTGTCCTAGAGTGGATGATGTCATCGTTAGAGTGCAGAAGCTTAGGAATAAAATCTTTGTCCCCTCTCTATAAATTGCTCTCACGCCCACAATATCTACTTGTCATACACAATTTATACATCAAAACGTAGGTATTTTTGTCTAGTTTCAGACAGTGTGCTCACTTTTGCAATATGCCTTATACTGTTGGCTCGATGAGCTTCCAAATGACGACAGTTCCACATT
>NC_050177.1:5111498-5118998 GCF_008315115.2 Sander lucioperca
GATATTTTGAGAAATATAAAGTGATAATAGGTTATTACAAGAACAAAGTCACAATATTTCAGAAAATAATCCAACTTCACCATAGTCTGCTGTGCGTTACGTGATTGCTCTGCTGATGCGGTAGATCTCAGACCTCCTGACAGACTCAGAGCCCTGTTTGAGACTCTGGTCTCTGAATGAGACAAAGTTTAGGGAAGTGGCTGAACGCTGCTCTACATCGGAGGTGGAAACCCGAAACTATGACAGAAATACACGAAGCACAAACGGGACACATCTGCTGCAGCATGTCCACAGCAGAGCGCGTCCTTTATAAGTATGTAAGCCTCCTTTATAAGTTTATAAGCTGCACAGACCACGGAAGACGCGCTGCAGCAGCTCCGTGGTCTGTGCCGCTGCTCGTCTCTATTGTTACAGCCAGAGAGGACACTAAGAAGGCTGCTCGTCTCTATTGTTACAGAGAGAGAGGACACTAAGAAGGCTGCTCGTCTCTATTGTTACAGAGAGAGAGGACACTAAGAAGGCTGCTCGTCTCTATTGTTACAGCCAGAGAGGACACTAAGAAGGCTGCTCGTCTCTATTGTTACAGCCAGAGAGGACACTAAGAAGGCTGCTCGTCTCTATTGTTACAGAGAGAGAGGACACTAAGAAGGCTGCTCGTCTCTATTGTTACAGCCAGAGAGGACACTAAGAAGGCTGCTCGTCTCTATTGTTACAGCCAGAGAGGACACTAAGAAGGCTGCTCGTCTCTATTGTTACAGAGAGAGGACACTAAGAAGGCTGCTCGTCTCTATTGTTACAGCCAGAGAGGACACTAAGAAGGCTGCTCGTCTCTATTGTTACAGCCAGAGAGGACACTAAGAAGGCTGCTCGTCTCTATTGTTACAGAGAGAGAGGACACTAAGAAGGCTGCTCGTCTCTATTGTTACAGAGAGAGAGGACACTAAGAAGGCTGCTCGTCTCTATTGTTACAGCCAGAGAGGACACTAAGAAGGCTGCTCGTCTCTATTGTTACAGCCAGAGAGGACACTAAGAAGGCTGCTCGTCTCTATTGTTACAGAGAGAGAGGACACTAAGAAGGCTGCTCGTCTCTATTGTTACAGAGAGAGAGGACACTAAGAAGGCTGCTCGTCTCTATTGTTACAGAGAGAGAGGACACTAAGAAGGCTGCTCGTCTCTATTGTTACAGCCAGAGAGGACACTAAGAAGGCTGCTCGTCTCTATTGTTACAGCCAGAGAGGACACTAAGAAGGCTGCTCGTCTCTATTGTTACAGCCAGAGAGGACACTAAGAAGGCTGCTCGTCTCTATTGTTACAGCCAGAGAGGACACTAAGAAGGCTGCTCGTCTCTATTGTTACAGAGAGAGAGGACACTAAGAAGGCTGCTCGTCTCTATTGTTACAGAGAGAGAGGACACTAAGAAGGCTGCTCGTCTCTATTGTTACAGCCAGAGAGGACACTAAGAAGGCTGCTCGTCTCTATTGTTACAGCCAGAGAGGACACTAAGAAGGCTGCTCGTCTCTATTGTTACAGCCAGAGAGGACACTAAGAAGGCTGCTCGTCTCTATTGTTACAGCCAGAGAGGACACTAAGAAGGCTGCTCGTCTCTATTGTTACAGCCAGAGAGGACACTAAGAAGGCTGCTCGTCTCTATTGTTACAGAGAGAGAGGACACTAAGAAGGCTGCTCGTCTCTATTGTTACAGCCAGAGAGGACACTAAGAAGGCTGCTCGTCTCTATTGTTACAGCCAGAGAGGACACTAAGAAGGCTGCTCGTCTCTATTGTTACAGAGAGAGAGGACACTAAGAAGGCTGCTCGTCTCTATTGTTACAGAGAGAGAGGACACTAAGAAGGCTGCTCGTCTCTATTGTTACAGCCAGAGAGGACACTAAGAAGGCTGCTCGTCTCTATTGTTACAGCCAGAGAGGACACTAAGAAGGCTGCTCGTCTCTATTGTTACAGAGAGAGAGGACACTAAGAAGGCTGCTCGTCTCTATTGTTACAGAGAGAGAGGACACTAAGAAGGCTGCTCGTCTCTATTGTTACAGAGAGAGAGGACACTAAGAAGGCTGCTCGTCTCTATTGTTACAGCCAGAGAGGACACTAAGAAGGCTGCTCGTCTCTATTGTTACAGCCAGAGAGGACACTAAGAAGGCTGCTCGTCTCTATTGTTACAGCCAGAGGCACTAGAAGGCTGCTCGTCTTTTTACAGCCAGAGGACACTAAGAGGCTGCTCGTCTCTATTGTTACAGAGAGAGAGGACACTAAGAAGGCTGCTCGTCTCTATTGTTACAGAGAGAGGACACTAGAAGCTGCTCGTCTATGTTACAGCAGAGAGGACACTAAGAAGGCTGCTCGTCTCTATTGTTACAGCCAGAGAGGACACTAAGAAGGCTGCTCGTCTCTATTGTTACAGCCAGAGAGGACACTAAGAAGGCTGCTCGTCTCTATTGTTACAGCCAGAGAGGACACTAAGAAGGCTGCTCGTCTCTATTGTTACAGCCAGAGAGGACACTAAGCGACGCACAGCTCTGCTTCAGAGCTCCGTGTGTTTGAGTCTGACCCATAGACTGCAAACGTCACTTCACGGGAACTTCAAACTAAATCATTAGTTTGAAGTTTTCCCCCAATTAGGAAATGATCGACAATAATCATCAATTCAATCTAATAATCAGGTTGACAAGTAAACGTGTGGCTGAAAGGGCGTCCTAGGATGATCATGTTTAATTAACATGTTTTATTTCGCTTGTCATTCTAATTCTATTATTAATGAGAAGTAGACCTAAGGGTGACACGGCGCCCCCAACGCATTTGACGCCCTAGGCAATCGCCTATTCACCTGTAGCAATCGCCGGCCCTGGCTGTAGAGCTATCCTATTGCGTGCAGAGGGAATTTGAAAGACAACCGTTGATCCCGCCCCTCGGATTGAGCCCTGCCAATGGTGAGTTCCCAGACCCAACATCTGGATGTGGGTCTGGCTCGTCAGGCTTGCAGATGTCCTTTGCTTGCTCGGAAAGTTCTAATGTTCTCCCGAAACATAACTGCTGGTTGAACAGAGGTAGTGCTTTAATTCACCCTTCCTTTTGTTCCTTTAGAACAGGGGTCACCAACACCAGGTAGCCCCCAAGGACCACATGAGTAGCCCTCAGGCCTGTTCTAAAAATGAAAATTGAATATTGATATTATCTGTTTCCCACCTTGTTAAGTCATTGCTGGTAATATTGATAATGAGAAATCATTAACGTGATCAGTGTCTTCACATAGATGACTATCATTAATCATTAATAATCATATATAACTAAAGGCAAACTGAGCAAATTAGTTATTTCAGAAGAGTATATCAAACTGGTAGCCCTTCGTATGACTCAGTCCCCATGAAGTAGCTCTCAGTTTCTAAAAGGTTGGTGACCCCTGCTTTAGAAAATACCAGATAAATTAACCAAATGAATTGAGATCTGTATTTATTAGGAACACGCCGACTTATTGGGACTTTAGCTTATTCACCGTAACCCCCAGAGTTAGACAAGTCCATACATACCCTTCTCATCTCTGTGCGTGTTGTAACGCTGTCTGATGCCCGCAGCATTAGCTTAGCCTAGCACAGATCCTGGAGGTAACTGGTTCCAACTAGCCTACTGCTCCCAATAAGTGACAAAATAACGCCAACATGTTCCTGTTTACATGTTGTGATTTGTAGAGTCACAGGGTGTGCAAATAATGCCATGACCACCAGTCACGTTCGCTACTAACTAGCTATTCACATTGGTTTTGTTGACGGAAGTAGCCTAACTGTGCTTTTCGGTGTTGCGCTAATCACTCCGCCCAAGTAGCAGAAGTAGCAGTGCCTCCACTTTCTGAGAATATAGTTCCCACTTAGTATACGGTTAGAAGATGGCTGTGTCTCATGTGACCTTGTTATTTGTACACCCTGTGACTCTACAAATCACAACATGTAAATAGGAACATGTTTGCATTATATTGTCACTTATTGGGAGCAGTAGGCTAGATGGAGCCAGTTACCTGCATGATCTGTGCTAAGCTAAGCTAATGCTGGGGGCGTCAGACAGCGTGACAGAACGCACGGAGATGAGAAGGGTATGTATGGACTTGTCTATTCTACTCTGGGGGTTACGGTGAATAAGCTAAAGTCCCAATAAGTCGGCGTGTTCCTTTAAAGGGACCACCACCTAAATGAGATTGTTTCACAGTTTGATTATTGGTCCCTGAGTTCCAGGCTGGTGCCCCATTTTGAATGTTTTATCAATATTATTAAAGTTATGAATTCATAACTTTATTAATATTGTTAAAACATCTTTGATAATTTGTCAATAATTGAATCTGTACCCTACCGATTCCCAACACGTATCCAATATCTGTGACAGTTTAATTAATTTCATTTAAGCATTGGTTTTGCATTTGATTGTGCTGACTTTACTCAAACCTAGCACATATTAAACTTTCCTTTATGTCCAAAATTTGACCGGTATTTTGAATTGGTAACATTTTACAATAAGGTACACAAAAAAATAGGTAGTTACTGTTTTTGAAAGGGTAGTTACTGTTTTTGAAAGGGTAGTTACTGTTTTTCAGAAGGATAGTTACCCTTTTTCAGAAGGGTAGGTACTGTTTTTTAGAAGGGTAGTTACTGTTTTTCAGAAGGGTAGTTACTGTTTTTCAGAAGGGTAGTTTTTTAGAAGGGTAGTTACTGTTTTTGAAAGGGTAGTTACTGTTTTTCAGAAGGGTAGTTACTGTTTTTCAGAAGGGTAGTTTTTTAGAAGGGTAGTTACTGTTTTTGAAAGGGTAGTTACTGTTTTTCAGAAGGGTAGTTACCCTTTTTCAGAAGGGTAGTTACCCTTTTTCAGAAGGGTAGTTTTTTAGAAGGTTAGTTACCCTTTTTCAGAAGGGCAGTTACCGTTTTTTAGAAGGGTAGTTTTTTAGAAGGTTAGTTACCCTTTTTCAGAAGGGTAGTTACACTTTTTCAGAAGGGTAGTTACCCTTTTTCAGAAGGGTAGTTACTGTTTTTCAGAAGGGTAGTTACCCTTTTTCAGAAGGGTAGTTTTTTAGAAGGTTAGTTACCCTTTTTCAGAAGGGTAGTTACACTTTTTCAGAAGGGTAGTTACCCTTTTTCAGAAGGGTAGTTACCCTTTTTCAGAAGAGTAGTTTTTTAGAAGGTTAGTTACCCTTTTTCAGAAGAGTAGTTTTTTAGAAGGTTAGTTACCCTTTTTCAGAAGAGTAGTTTTTTAGAAGGTTAGTTACCCTTTTTCAGAAGGGCAGTTACCGTTTTTTAGAAGGGTAGTTTTTTAGAAGGTTAGTTACCCTTTTTCAGAAGGGTAGTTACTGTTTTTCAGAAGGGTAGTTACCCTTTTTCAGAAGGGTAGTTTTTTAGAAGGTTAGTTACCCTTTTTCAGAAGGGTAGTTACTGTTTTTCAGAAGGGTAGTTACTGTTTTTCAGAAGGGTAGTTACCCTTTTTCAGAAGGGTAGTTACTGTTTTTCAGAAGGGTAGTTACCCTTTTTCAGAAGGGTAGTTTTTTAGAAGGTTAGTTACCCTTTTTCAGAAGGGTAGTTACTGTTTTTCAGAAGGGTAGTTACCCTTTTTCAGAAGGGTAGTTACCCTTTTTTAGAAGGGTAGTTTTTTAGAAGGTTAGTTACCCTTTTTCAGAAGGGTAGTTACTGTTTTTCAGAAGGGTAGTTACCCTTTTTCAGAAGGGTAGTTACCCTTTTTCAGAAGGGTAGTTTTTTAGAAGGGTAGTTACCCTTTTTCAGAAGGGTAGTTACCCTTTTTCAAAAGGGTAGTTACTGTTTTTCAGAAGGGTAGTTACCCTTTTTTAGAAGGATAGTTACTGTTTTTCAGAAGGGTAGTTACCCTTTTTTAGAAGGATAGTTACTGTTTTTCAGAAGGGTAGTTACCCTTTTCAGAAGAGTAGTTACCCTTTTTCAGAAGGGTAGTTACTGTTTTTCAGAAGGGTAGTTACCCTTTTTCAGAAGGGTAGTTACTGTTTTTCAGAAGGGTAGTTACTGTTTTTCAGAAGGGTAGTTACCCTTTTTCAGAAGAGTAGTTTTTTAGAAGGTTAGTTACCCTTTTTCAGAAGAGTAGTTTTTTAGAAGGTTAGTTACCCTTTTTCAGAAGAGTAGTTTTTTAGAAGGTTAGTTACCCTTTTTCAGAAGGGCAGTTACCGTTTTTTAGAAGGGTAGTTTTTTAGAAGGTTAGTTACCCTTTTTCAGAAGGGTAGTTACTGTTTTTCAGAAGGGTAGTTACCCTTTTTCAGAAGGGTAGTTTTTTAGAAGGTTAGTTACCCTTTTTCAGAAGGGTAGTTACTGTTTTTCAGAAGGGTAGTTACCCTTTTTCAGAAGGATAGTTACTGTTTTTCAGAAGGGTAGTTACCCTTTTCAGAAGAGTAGTTACCCTTTTTCAGAAGGGTAGTTACTGTTTTTCAGAAGGGTAGTTACCCTTTTTCAGAAGGGTAGTTACTGTTTTTCAGAAGGGTAGTTACTGTTTTTCAGAAGGGTAGTTACCCTTTTTCAGAAGAGTAGTTTTTTAGAAGGTTAGTTACCCTTTTTCAGAAGAGTAGTTTTTTAGAAGGTTAGTTACCCTTTTTCAGAAGAGTAGTTTTTTAGAAGGTTAGTTACCCTTTTTCAGAAGGGCAGTTACCGTTTTTTAGAAGGGTAGTTTTTTAGAAGGTTAGTTACCCTTTTTCAGAAGGGTAGTTACTGTTTTTCAGAAGGGTAGTTACCCTTTTTCAGAAGGGTAGTTTTTTAGAAGGTTAGTTACCCTTTTTCAGAAGGGTAGTTACTGTTTTTCAGAAGGGTAGTTACCCTTTTTCAGAAGGGTAGTTACTGTTTTTCAGAAGGGTAGTTACCCTTTTTCAGAAGGGTAGTTACTGTTTTTCAGAAGGGTAGTTACCCTTTTTCAGAAGGGTAGTTTTTTAGAAGGTTAGTTACCCTTTTTCAGAAGGGTAGTTACACTTTTTCAGAAGGGTAGTTACCCTTTTTCAGAAGGGTAGTTACCCTTTTTCAGAAGAGTAGTTTTTTAGAAGGTTAGTTACCCTTTTTCAGAAGAGTAGTTTTTTAGAAGGTTAGTTACCCTTTTTCAGAAGAGTAGTTTTTTAGAAGGTTAGTTACCCTTTTTCAGAAGGGTAGTTACACTTTTTCAGAAGGGTAGTTACCCTTTTTCAGAAGGGTAGTTACCCTTTTTCAGAAGGGTAGTTTTTTAGAAGGTTAGTTACCCTTTTTCAGAAGGGTAGTTACACTTTTTCAGAAGGGTAGTTACCCTTTTTCAGAAGGGTAGTTACCCTTTTCAGAAGAGTAGTTTTTTAGAAGGTTAGTTACCCTTTTTCAGAAGAGTAGTTTTTTAGAAGGTTAGTTACCCTTTTTCAGAAGAGTAGTTTTTTAGAAGGTTAGTTACCCTTTTTCAGAAGGGCAGTTACTGTTTTTCAGAAGGGTAGTTACCCTTTTTCAGAAGGGTAGTTTTTTAGAAGGTTAGTTACCCTTTTTCAGAAGGGT
>NC_050177.1:5126498-5128998 GCF_008315115.2 Sander lucioperca
AGGGAGGAGGTCGGGGGGGATGTTTGGCTCCTAAAACACAGGGCTTTAAAGACCTCATATTCTGCTCATTTTCAGGTTCATAATTGTATTTAGAGGTTGTACCAGAATAGGTTTACATGGTTTAATTTTCAAAAAACACCATATTTTAGTTGTACTGCACATTGCTGCAGCTCCTCTTTTCACCCTGTGTGTTGAGCTCTCTGTTTTAGCTACAGAGTGAGACCTCTCACTGCTGTAACATCTTTGTTGGCAGTCGCACATGCTCAGTAGCTAGGTAAGGACTACTAGCCAGTCAGAAGCAGAGTATGAGGGCGTGCTGACAGTAGCTAGGTAAGGACTACTAGCCAGTCAGAAGCAGAGTATGAGGGCGTGCTGACAGTAGCTAGGTAAGGACTACATGAGCTAGCTCCAAGGGGGTCAGCGTCTCCTCACAACCCCAACCTCCTATGGCGCCATTTTGATGCTACCAAGCCATCACCCCCCGTTAGCATCCCATTGACTGCCATTCATTTTGACGTCACTTTGACAGAGAATAACTTTACATCTGAAGAGTTTAAAGACTCTATTTGTCCGTTGTTTATTTCTAAAGAAACACGACAATGTATAAAAGGCTCCATTACCTTGTACCTCACGTTATGGCTCCGTAGAAGACGTTTTTATAAAAATAGGCTAACGATTGGGTCATAACCACGAGACTTACTGTCACATAGTAGAGGAATTACCGTATAGTACAGGAGAAGCGTGCAGGCAGTTTCGACTTCCATTAGCTGTTTAAGTTTAATTACTAATGTTAACTAGCATTTTAGTGATCAATAATTAGCCTGTGTCTATGTTATCTCCTTACATATACCTACGCTCTCCGTCTCTGCTAGATTGGGAATGATTGAGATTTCTCTTGGCACAGCTACCAGAAGACTTCCAACTTTCAGACAGGTTGCTCACGTCACATCTACGTCGTCTCTCTCAGTTGGAGGCTGCTCAGTAACGCTCAGCCATCACCGGAAAAGGTCTTCTAACGGCCTTCACTGGTCTCCGTCCAGAGACACGGGGTCTGGTGGTCCATTATATATATATATATATATATATATATATATATGTCTATGCATTCATCGAACATTTCTCTCATCTGAAGCGAGGAAGAGGGTCGTGCAGTGTTTGCAAAGAGTGTAACTTCAAAAGTGGAGAGAGAGAGAGAGAGAGAGAGAGAGAGAGAGAGAGAGACACAGAGAGAGAGAGAGAGAGAGAGAGAGAGAGAGAGAGAGACAGAGAGAGAGAGAGAGAGAGGGAGAGAGAGAGGGAGAGAGAGAGAGAGAGAGACAGAGAGAGAGAGAGAGACAGAGAGAGAGAGAGAGAGAGAGACAGAGAGAGAGAGAGAGGGAGAGGGAGAGAGAGAGAGAGAGACAGAGAGAGAGAGAGGCATAGAGGGAGAGAGAGAGAGAGAGAAAGAGAGGGAGAGAGAGACAGAGAGAGAGAGAGGCATAGAGGGAGAGAGAGAGAGAGAGAAAGAGAGGGAGAGAGAGACAGAGAGAGAGAGAGAGAGAGAGAGAGAGAGAGAGAGAGAGAGAGAGAGAGAGAGAGAGAGAGAGAGAGAGACAGAGAGAGAGAGAGAGAGAGAGACAGAGAGGGAGAGAGAGAGAGAGAGACAGAGAGAGAGAGAGAGATAGAGAGAGAGAGAGAGACAGAGAGAGAGACAGAGAGAGAGAGAGAGAGAGAGAGAGAGAGAGAGAGAGGGGGAGAGAGAGAGAGGGGGAGAGAGGTGCGCTCATAAAAGTTAAAACATTTAGAGACCAACAACCCTGTTAACATTCCCTGATGGGTATATTTATGAGATTTTAATGGGAGAGAATTACATACAAGCTATCGGCATCTTGAGCCGTACGTTGCCAATGCGCACATCGGTTTGAATTATGTTTTATATATATTATTTGCTCTCACGATCGCTTCCTCTGCCAGGGTAACAACTGAAATAATAGGCCAACGGCAGTTTATGGAAAGCATAAGTTGTAATTATGGTCAGATCTAGGTTCTGACTGATGGGGAAGTGATATTAATAAGCGTTGTGATTTATGCATTTACAGCGTCGGCTATTCTTTGCCAGCTTTCCTCCTGTTTTAGGAAGCAGCGACTGTATTGCGTTTTGCCTGTAAAACCGTGTCTGTGTTCTTCATATTCATGTAGAATTATAGTTTGCTCTTCTTATGTAAAATACACGGCTCTGGTAGATGTTTGCGATTGGTCGTGCTGTGCAGACACCGCCTCTACACCTTAACTCAGCATTGACAACATTGTTAGTGTACCCAGAGTTTACTAAAAAGAAAGGTTTTGAACAACTCACCGTAGCTCTTGTTTTTCCGGCTGCTACCACCTCGGCAGTCAAAACTAGTCGATATCCGAATGTCATTCTTACATGAGGCTCCTTTTTCAACTACGAAGTCAATATTGTTTTTCAGTAACGACAAAACAAGAAATTATCCGTGCATTTATATGAAACTAAGCTTTA
>NC_050177.1:5138998-5343998 GCF_008315115.2 Sander lucioperca
TGACAAAAACAACAGTGGAAAAGCGATAAAAGTGTCGAAAAAGACGTCCAAAACGTTGAAAAAAAGTTTAAATTTTGACCCAGAAAAAACTAAAAGTTGCATGGTCGACAGGAAGACAACACAAGGGTTACAAAAAATGTATATATTCATGCAACAGAAAAACTTCTGTGTATTTTAATTCATAATCCTAAAGCAATAAAACCAAAATCTTAAACAGAAATCTTAACAAAGCTACAAGTATAATGCCTAAATAAATAGTCTTAAAACCAACCCGTTCTCACTCCAAACTCGTAAAATACGGACGTTTGGACAGTGGCTGTCAGCGTCTGAAGCGACGACAAAAGCGCCCTTCAGCGTGTTTGTAGAACGTACCGGGGAGATTAGCAGCTACACGGGGTTTAGTGAGTAGTATGTAAGGACGAAATTGGGGTGGTGGATGGGTCAAACACAGGACTTTCACCCAGGAGACCGGGTATCGCGAGTCACGGAAACGTAAGCCCACTCACGACCTTTCCCTAAACTCAACCGTTCCGTTATTCCCGCGAGTCACGGAAACGTAAGCCCGCCCACGACCTTTCCCTAAACTCAACCGTCCCATTGTTCCCACGAGTCACAGAACCGTCCCGTTATTCCCGCGAGTCACGGAAACGTAAGCCCGCCCACGACTTTTCCCTAAACTCAACCGTCCCGTTGTTCCCGCGAGTCACGGAAACGTGAGCCCGCCCATGACCTTAGCCTTAAACTCAACCGTTCCGTTATTCCCGCGAGTCACGGAAACGTAAGCCCGCCCACGACCTTTCCCTAAACTCAACCGTCCCATTGTTCCCACGAGTCACGGAACCGTCCCGTTATTCCCGCGAGTCACGGAAACGTAAGCCCGCCCACGACCTTTCCCTAAACTCAACCGTTCCGTTCTTCCCGCGAGTCACGGAAACGTAAGCCCACCCTCCACCTTTTCCTTAACATAACTGCGTCAAAGGGACGCCAATAGTCCCGACCAAGCGCGTTTAGATAAAGCGCGTTATATGACGCTAAAGGAGACTTTTAGCGTCAATAACAACGACAAAGGCACCTGGCCAATCGTCCAGATTTGTACGAGATGGGAGTGAGAATACACATTAATCAAGTCTTAAGTAGAGGGCTGCATTGGGATTGGGTCCCGCGCAAATCTCGCGGGAGCGGGCGGTTTTAACTTTGCTGCGGGCGGGAGTGGGCGGCTAAAAAAAACACTGCGGGATAGGGATGTAGCCTGGAACCCCCCCACGCCAGCAGAAACCATAGATATACATATATACTGACTGAGTATATATACATATATACTAACTGAGTATATACTGCATAGGCCATCTTTGAGCAGACACCAGCGTGTCTGAGCCTCCCAGGACGGGGGAGCTCCGAGCCAAGGCTCCATCCACCCTCATCCTCGGCTCCTTCCTCCCCCTCTCTCCCTCTCCTCTCTCCCTCATCCTCGGCTCCTTCCTCCCCCTCTCTCCCTCTCCTCTCTCCCTCTCCTTCTGCTCCTTCCTCCCCGTCTAACAGCAGCAAGCACCTGCCTTCTTTACCTTCATCTTCTCCCTATTAACCTATAAAATGACGTGTTTTCTCATGCGGGACGGGAGAAGACATAACGTCAATGCATCTCTATTATTGTGCGGGCATAAATTCTCAGAGTTTTGCGGGTGCGGGCGGGAGTGGACGTACACATTGCGGGAGCGGGCGGGAGTGTTAACACACACGTTGCAGGTGCGGGCGGTAATGGTCAGAAATTCGCCAGGAGCGGGCGGGAGCGGGATGAAGAAAACAGTCCCGCGCAGGGCTCTATTGTGAAGTACAAGGGTCTTTGGTTTGGATGGATGCAGGCAGGTTTTGTTGTTTCAGTGATGATTGAAGCGATCCCATTTAATAATGATTGTCAGAGTGATTTATGTTGTTGACTCAGTCTGTTTGCTGTGGGTGTGACACATTAAACAAGAGTGCATATCAGTCAATAAAACCGCCACTTAATGCGATTGCAACAGTACCGAAGTGCAGTACTTTTACTTTCACTCCCCCGTTGAAGGTGTTTCTGCATTCCTGGAAGTTTGTTACTGTGGCCGTAACTCAAGTGCAGCTGATATAAGGAAGTGGTGGAAGTTCTGTTAGCTCAGTGAAAGTGTTGTTGCCTGAGGTGCGTGGTGTTGATGTCATGACTCAGGTGTGGTGCTGGCAGCGAGACAAGAGGAACTAGTTTTAACCATATAATGGAGGATTAACCAGAAATCTCTATTGGTGCCAACTAATCCAAACAGTAAATCTGTGGTCTGAAACACTCGCAGCTGCATTTCAGCATTTCTTAGTTTGTTGGAGTGAAAATATGTTGATATCATAGCATTTTTTAGCCTGCAGGCTCTTCAGATTTGTTATTGTTGTGCACTCTGCACATGCTGAGAGAGATTCCGTAGTTTGTTTTTGAAAGACTGGGTACATATTGTCTTATTGTTAACATGCCCCATGTAAAGAACCAAAGCAACAATGAATATAGCTGGCCAACACGTTCTCACACTCATCTCATAAAATATGGACGCTTGGTGCCAGGTGCCTTTGTCGTTCTTATTGAAGCTAAAAGTCTCCTTTAGCGCTATAAGTAAACGCGCTTGGTCGGGGCTATTGCCGTCCCTTTAGCGCTATAAGTAAACGCGCTTGGTCGGGGCTATTGCCGTCCCTTTAGCGCTTTAAGTAAACGCGCTTGATCGGGACTATTGCCGTCCCTTTAGCGCTATAACTAAAAGCGCTTGGTCGGGACTATTCCCGTCCCTTTAGCGCTATAAGTAAACGAGCTTGGTCGGGACTATTGCCGTCCCTTTAGCGCTATAACTAAACGCGCTTGGTCGGGACTATTGCCGTCCCTTTATCGCTATAAGTAAACGCGCTTGGTCGGGACTATTGCCGTCCCTTTAGCGCTATAAGTAAACGCGCTTGGTCGGGACTATTGCCGTCCCTTTAGCGCTTTAAGTAAACGCGCTTGGTCGGGACTATTGCCGTCCCTTTAGCGCTTTAAGTAAACGCGCGTGGTCGGGACTATTGCCGTCCCTTTAGCGCTATAAGTAAACGCGCTTGGTCGGGACTATTGCCGTCCCTTTAGCGCTTTAAGTAAACGCGCTTGGTCGGGGCTATTGCCGCCCCTTTAGCGCTATAACTAAACGCGCTTGGTCGGGACTATTGCCGTCCCTTTAGCGCTATAAGTAAACGCGCTTGGTCGGGACTATTGCCGTCCCTTTAGCGCTATAAGTAAACGCGCTTGGTCGGGACTATTGCCGTCCCTTTAGCGCTATAAGTAAACGCGCTTGGTCGGGGCTATTGCCGTCCCTTTAGCGCTTTAAGTAAACGCGCTTGATCGGGACTATTGCCGTCCCTTTAGCGCTATAACTAAAAGCGCTTGGTCGGGACTATTCCCGTCCCTTTAGCGCTATAAGTAAACGAGCTTGGTCGGGACTATTGCCGTCCCTTTAGCGCTATAACTAAACGCGCTTGGTCGGGACTATTGCCGTCCCTTTATCGCTATAAGTAAACGCGCTTGGTCGGGACTATTGCCGTCCCTTTAGCGCTATAAGTAAACGCGCTTGGTCGGGACTATTGCCGTCCCTTTAGCGCTTTAAGTAAACGCGCTTGGTCGGGACTATTGCCGTCCCTTTAGCGCTTTAAGTAAACGCGCGTGGTCGGGACTATTGCCGTCCCTTTAGCGCTATAAGTAAACGCGCTTGGTCGGGACTATTGCCGTCCCTTTAGCGCTTTAAGTAAACGCGCTTGGTCGGGGCTATTGCCGCCCCTTTAGCGCTATAACTAAACGCGCTTGGTCGGGACTATTGCCGTCCCTTTAGCGCTATAAGTAAACGCGCTTGGTCGGGACTATTGCCGTCCCTTTAGCGCTATAAGTAAACGCGCTTGGTCGGGACTATTGCCGTCCCTTTAGCGCTTTAAGTAAACGCGCTTGGTCGGGCTATTGCCGCCCCTTTAGCGCTATAAGTAAACGCGCTTGGTCGGGACTATTGCCGTCCCTTTAGCGCTATAAGTAAACGCGCTTGGTTGGGACTATTGCCGTCCCTTTAGCGCTTTAAGTAAACGCGCTTGGTCGGGACTATTGCCGTCCCTTTAGCGCTTTAAGTAAACGCGCTTGGTCGGGACTATTGCCGTCCCTTTATCGCTATAAGTAAACGCGCTTGGTCGGGACTATTGCCGTCCCTTTAGCGCTATAAGTAAACGCGCTTGGTCGGGACTATTGCCGTCCCTTTAGCGCTTTAAGTAAACGCGCTTGGTCGGGACTATTGCCGTCCCTTTAGCGCTTTAAGTAAACGCGCTTGGTCGGGACTATTGCCGTCCCTTTAGCGCTTTAAGTAAACGCGCGTGGTCGGGACTATTGCCGTCCCTTTAGCGCTATAAGTAAACGCGCTTGATCGGGACTATTGCCGTCCCTTTAGCGCTATAACTAAAAGCGCTTGGTCGGGGCTATTGCCGTCCCTTTAGCGCTATAAGTAAACGCGCTTGGTCGGGGCTATTGCCGTCCCTTTAGCGCTTTAAGTAAACGCGCTTGATCGGGACTATTGCCCTCCCTTTAGCGCTATAACTAAAAGCGCTTGGTCGGGACTATTCCCGTCCCTTTAGCGCTATAAGTAAACGAGCTTGGTCGGGACTATTGCCGTCCCTTTAGCGCTATAACTAAACGCGCTTGGTCGGGACTATTGCCGTCCCTTTATCGCTATAAGTAAACGCGCTTGGTCGGGACTATTGCCGTCCCTTTAGCGCTATAAGTAAACGCGCTTGGTCGGGGCTATTGCCGTCCCTTTAGCGCTATAACTAAACGCGCTTGGTCGGGACTATTGCCGTCCCTTTATCGCTATAAGTAAACGCGCTTGGTCGGGACTATTGCCGTCCCTTTAGCGCTATAAGTAAACGCGCTTGGTCGGGGCTATTGCCGTCCCTTTAGCGCTTTAAGTAAACGCGCTTGATCGGGACTATTGCCCTCCCTTTAGCGCTATAACTAAAAGCGCTTGGTCGGGACTATTCCCGTCCCTTTAGCGCTATAAGTAAACGAGCTTGGTCGGGACTATTGCCGTCCCTTTAGCGCTATAACTAAACGCGCTTGGTCGGGACTATTGCCGTCCCTTTATCGCTATAAGTAAACGCGCTTGGTCGGGACTATTGCCGTCCCTTTAGCGCTATAAGTAAACGCGCTTGGTCGGGACTATTGCCGTCCCTTTAGCGCTTTAAGTAAACGCGCTTGGTCGGGACTATTGCCGTCCCTTTAGCGCTTTAAGTAAACGCGCGTGGTCGGGACTATTGCCGTCCCTTTAGCGCTTTAAGTAAACGCGCTTGGTCGGGGCTATTGCCGCCCCTTTAGCGCTATAACTAAACGCGCTTGGTCGGGACTATTGCCGTCCCTTTAGCGCTATAAGTAAACGCGCTTGGTCGGGACTATTGCCGTCCCTTTAGCGCTATAAGTAAACGCGCTTGGTCGGGACTATTGCCGTCCCTTTAGCGCTTTAAGTAAACACGCTTGGTCGGGCTATTGCCGCCCCTTTAGCGCTATAAGTAAACGCGCTTGGTCGGGACTATTGCCGTCCCTTTAGCGCTATAAGTAAACGCGCTTGGTCGGGACTATTGCCGCCCCTTTAGCGCTATAAGTAAACGCGCTTGGTCGGGGCTATTGCCGCCCCTTTAGCGCTATAAGTAAACGCGCTTGGTCGGGACTATTGCCGTCCCTTTAGCGCTTTAAGTAAACGCGCTTGGTCGGGACTATTGCCGTCCCTTTAGCGCTTTAAGTAAACGCGCTCGGTCGGGACTATTGCCGTCCCTTTAGCGCTATAAGTAAACGCGCTCGGTCGGGACTATTGCCGCCCCTTTAGCGCTATAAGTAAACGCGCTTGGTCGGGACTATTGCCGTCCCTTTAGCGCTATAACTAAAAGCGCTTGGTCGGGACTATTCCCGTCCCTTTAGCGCTATAAGTAAACGAGCTTGGTCGGGACTATTGCCGTCCCTTTAGCGCTATAACTAAACGCGCTTGGTCGGGACTATTGCCGTCCCTTTATCGCTATAAGTAAACGCGCTTGGTCGGGACTATTGCCGTCCCTTTAGCGCTATAAGTAAACGCGCTTGGTCGGGACTATTGCCGTCCCTTTAGCGCTTTAAGTAAACGCGCTTGGTCGGGACTATTGCCGTCCCTTTAGCGCTTTAAGTAAACGCGCGTGGTCGGGACTATTGCCGTCCCTTTAGCGCTATAAGTAAACGCGCTTGGTCGGGACTATTGCCGTCCCTTTAGCGCTTTAAGTAAACGCGCTTGGTCGGGGCTATTGCCGCCCCTTTAGCGCTATAACTAAACGCGCTTGGTCGGGACTATTGCCGTCCCTTTAGCGCTATAAGTAAACGCGCTTGGTCGGGACTATTGCCGTCCCTTTAGCGCTATAAGTAAACGCGCTTGGTCGGGACTATTGCCGTCCCTTTAGCGCTATAAGTAAACGCGCTTGGTCGGGACTATTGCCGTCCCTTTAGCGCTTTAAGTAAACGCGCTCGGTCGGGACTATTGCCGTCCCTTTAGCGCTATAAGTAAACGCGCTTGGTCGGGACTATTGCCGCCCCTTTAGCGCTATAAGTAAACGCGCTTGGTCGGGACTATTGCCGTCCCTTTAGCGCTATAACTAAAAGCGCTTGGTCGGGACTATTCCCGTCCCTTTAGCGCTATAAGTAAACGCGCTTGGTCGGGACTATTGCCGTCCCTTTAGCGCTATAACTAAACGCGCTTGGTCGGGACTATTGCCGTCCCTTTAGCGCTATAAGTAAACGCGCTTGGTCGGGACTATTGCCGTCCCTTTAGCGCTATAAGTAAACGCGCTTGGTCGGGACTATTGCCGTCCCTTTAGCGCTTTAAGTAAACGCGCTTGGTCGGGACTATTGCCGTCCCTTTAGCGCTTTAAGTAAACGCGCGTGGTCGGGACTATTGCCGTCCCTTTAGCGCTATAAGTAAACGCGCTTGGTCGGGACTATTGCCGTCCCTTTAGCGCTTTAAGTAAACGCGCTTGGTCGGGGCTATTGCCGCCCCTTTAGCGCTATAACTAAACGCGCTTGGTCGGGACTATTGCCGTCCCTTTAGCGCTATAAGTAAACGCGCTTGGTCGGGACTATTGCCGTCCCTTTAGCGCTATAAGTAAACACGCTTGGTCGGGACTATTGCCTTCCCTTTAGCGCTATAAGTAAACGCGCTTGGTCGGGACTATTGCCGTCCCTTTAGCGCTATAAGTAAACGCGCTTGGTCGGGACTATTGCCGTCCCTTTAGCGCTATAAGTAAACGCGCTTGGTCGGGACTATTGCCGTCCCTTTAGCGCTATAAGTAAACGCGCTTGGTCGGGGCTATTGCCGCCGTATGGTACATAATATATAATTCAAATAACTGTGTAAGTGGTAAACAATACAAACGGGGCAAAAAAGTGCATTTTAAGTTAAGAAACATTTAGAATCCCCCCCTTCCTTGCCTCACAGTGGTTTGGTCCACTGCTTGGTTTTCTCCCTTTTATGCTAACAGTGTTGCCAACTTGTCGCTAGATTTAGCAACTTTTCAGACCCCCCCCCCCGACCCCTTAGCGACTTTGTCACAAAAGTGACTAGCGACAAATCTGGCGACTTTCTGTAGAGAAGACGCCAGTATTTGAGGTGGCGGTCATTTCAGTGGACATTATAGTTGTGTTTAACCGACAAAAGGTGACCATCATGCGGTGACAACAGTTACAGGATAACTACCATTTATTTCAACCATGTTTTTTCAACCTGGACCCTATTTTTTTATATGTTTGTGTCTAAGTGACTGATAGGAACAACAATCTTTGAAATTGGTCCAGTATTAAGCGAGATTGCTGCAGTTGGCAGCGGAGAAACAAGCTACAATGTAAATTAATAGGACAATTGTCAAGTGTCTGACATTATAGAAATGATTCCTACAGAGATAGACCTTTAAAACCTCTTTGAGACCTTTCTGTTTAACCAGAAACAGTTCTGAGGTCGCTAGCTCTAAACCCACCAGACTCCATTTAAAAAACAATACTTTTAGCGTGTATAGAGCCAACAAATTGTCACATGTAAATCTGTAAACTATGTGTTTATTTCAACCAAAACTAGAGTTGTGATGGTTGGTTAAAGTGGAAAGACGACCCAACACGGCTTTTAATGGTTTTATTTCAGTTTCTGTCGACTTTGAATGAAGTGTATTTTACGATGCTAAAATTACTGTTTCTTTACATGGAGTCTGGTGGGTTTAGTGAACGCAATTTCCCTGATGTTTTCACGTTGACCTCCTTAGAAATCCTTTCCATAATGTTGTCAGACACTTAGAATATTAATCTGAGCCTGTCAGCAGCAAAACGAGCACTTTTGTGAAGGTAAATACAAGCTGGACAATCACCCTATTAACTTACATTGTAGCTTGTTTCTCTGCTGCCGACTGCAGCGATCTCTCTTAATACTGGACCAATGTCAGAGATTGTTGTTCCCATCAGCCACTTAGACACAAAAGGACAATATGGTCCAGGTTGAAAAAAACGGTAGTTACCCTTTAAGTTCTAGTAACTAACTTTTTTGGTTTGCGTAACTTTAAGTGTGAATGCAAACTGAGACAAATAAAAAATGTTGCAACATCACTCCATGTTGTTTTTATCTGGTTTTATATATTTTATTCTACGTATTGTCGCTGCAAGTGGCTGGTGGAGAACAGTTATTTAATTATTTATTTTTTATGTATGCAAGTAAACAAGGATATGACTAATAAATTAACCAGGTCGGAAAAGCGACCTAAGTTGGCATTTCAACCATGTCCAGGGACGTGGAGTCAAAATCCCAGAGACACTCGACTTACTCACAGGAAACAGTTTGCACACAATGACATTAAATTGTGCATTGTTCAGTTACTGTGGAATTAATTATTTTCCTCGGGATGACTGTAAACATCTGCACAACATGATTTTCATGACCGAGGCCTTCAGGAAGGAATTTCAGGAAGTTGCGACATGAAGTATACAAGCTGAAAGAGAATAATTAAACTGCTTTCAGGGGTTCAGATTACTGCATGTTATAAAAGTAGTAATGAGTATAGATGGATGGATAGATGGATGGATGGATAGATGGATGGATATATGGATGGATGGATGAATGGATAGATGAATAGATATATGGATGGATGGATAGATAGATGGATAGATAGATGGATGGATAGATGGATAGATATGGATGGATAGATAGATAGATGGATGGATGGATGGATGGATGGATGGATGGATGGATGGATGGATGGATGGATAGATAGATGGACTTTATCCCAAATTGGAAATTTCTGTACCAGTAGCAGGTTACAACAACTACACACTCACTCACACACATACAGAAAATAAAAGAATTATCCTAGAAATTATAAATAAGTAATTAAAAGAATGCACATGTGCAAGGACTCAGTGTAGAATATAATGTACAACCTACATACATAGTACATACAGTATATAACAAAATAACATATGTATAATATTATATATGAAGTAACCAGTGTGCAAGTAGCATAATGGTGTTACTTCCATGTTCTGCTACTTTCTACTTGTACTCCACTACATTTATTCTTTTGAGGAAGTGTTTACTTTGGCACTCAGATGACATTACAGCAGTGGTTGGAGTTTACCAATCTTTCAGTCACATACTACACAGGTTACACTTCACTGGATCAGAAACAATGCTGTCACCTTGACCATCTGACGGGGTTTTCAAACACGCAGCATGTCAGTGACTGCAGGAAGTGACTGCTACATTCAAATGTAAACAGCACAAACACAAACACACACACACACACACACACACACACACACACACACACATAGAAAATGAAATAATTATTCTAGAAATAAATAAGTAATTAAAAGAATGCACATCTGCACAACATGATTTTCATGACCGAGGCCTTCAGGAAGGAATTTCAGGAAGTTGCGATATGAAGTATACAAGCTGAAAGAGAATAATTAAACTGTTACGATAACGCAGTACGGTTCTAAGTACTTCCTTTAATGGGTTTATCATCAGACTGACGATCGGAAGGAAACACTTCAGAGACAATTATAACTTAAAGGGTAACTTTCAGGGGTCCAGATTACTGCATGTTATAACAGTAGTAATGAGTATAGATGGATGGATGGATGGATGGATGGATGGATGGATGGTTAGAGGGATGGATAGATGGATAGATGGATGGATAGATGGATAGATAGAGGGATGGATAGATGGATAGATGGATGGATAGATGGATAGATAGATGGATAGAGGGATGGATAGATGGATAGATAGATGGATAGAGGGATGGATAGATGGATAGATGGATAGATGGATAGATGGATGGATAGATGGATAGATAGATGGATAGAGGGATAGATAGAGGGATGGATAGATGGATAGATGGATGGATCGATGGATAGATGGATTATGGATGGATGATGGATGGATAGATGGATAGATAGATAGATGGATGGATAGATGGATGGATGGATGGATAGATGGATGGATGGATAGATGGAAAGATAGATAGATAGATAAATGGATAGATAGATAGACTTTATCCCAAATTGGAAATTTCTGTACCAGTAGCAGGTTACAACAACTACACACTCACACACACACACACATACAGAAAATAAAAGAATTATCCTAGAAATTATAAATAAGTAATTAAAAGAATGCACATGTATATACAAGGACTCAGTGTAGAGTACAATGTACAACCTACATACATAGTACATACAGTATATAACAAAATAAAATATGTATAATATTATATATGAAGTAACCAGTGTGCAAGTAGCATAATGGTGTTACTTCCATGTTCTGCTACTTTCTACTTGTACTCCACTACATTTATTCTTTTGAGGAAGTGTTTACTTTGGCACTCAGATGACATTACAGCAGTGGTTGGAGTTTACCAATCTTTCAGTCACATACTACACAGGTTACACTTCACTGGATCAGAAACACACACACACACACACACACACACACAATGGCTCATATGTGTTGTCTATGTATTAGCATTAACATTTTGCGGTTGCCAGAAACAAACAGGAATTGCTTATCATCGAGTGTTTCCTCAGTATTTCCTCCTCTTTCATAACGAAATGAATTCTGGCCATTTTTGGACTTAATGAATGGTGACCAATAGGGGAAACACACACTGTGTCATCGTGTGTGGACACACATTTCCTCTTCCAACTCTGCCTTCTAGGAGTTACATTAATATGTGACTAATTTACAGCAAATAAGTTTAGAGAGAAACGTAATGTCGTCCAGATTGTTTTGTAACATTAAGGAAATATTTTAATGTGTTTGCACACATTGCAAACTTTTTATACTGAATGTAACCAAACCAACCAGTCCTCCAAACCATACGACCAAATGTCGTCCCCCCCCCCCCCGTAACATGACCCACAGGAGCGTTTTCCGTCCTCATATCTAAACCAGAGAAGGTAACGGTCACGGTTCTAAACACGTTGTTAAAGCTGTGAAACGGTCGCATGTTGGTTAGGTTTAGGCACTAAAACTACTTATTTAAGTTTAAAAAAAGGTTGTAGTTTGGGTTAAAATCTGACGTTACTTAAACCAACATTGCAAAAAAAAACTTTGTTCTTTCACAAATATGTGCTCATTCATGTGTAATTACTTCCACCAACTAATCAAAGTATTCTAAGCGTAGAATCTGCCGTTCACAATCATTCAGAATACATACGAGCGAGTTGCTCGAATGACGGCCGCCATGTTCCGCCTCCATCTTTAAAATACATTAGCCAAAGAGGGACATACCTCCGCATTTCGCCCTCTGACACTCAGTGGCACCGTGACGAATGCCAGGGGGAGATTACTCGCCAGGGAAGCGAAAAAGAGAATTAAAACGACAACGTGACAGGCAAAGCAACAAGACCAAAGTTAATATTGGAGTGGCTGCGTGTAAACGATGGAGATACTAAGAGATAATTTCGTGGTTAGGGTTAGGAAGGAAGGGCTAGAAAGTAATATTCAGTTGGTTGTCATATACAGTTTCACCGCTAGATGGGAGAAATTCTTACACAATGTAGCTTTAACTTTAACTTTTACTTTTTAAAAAACTCTGTTTCCTTTTCTTACCAAACGGGACATGAACCCTGGTCTCCTGGGTGAAAGTCTCCCCCCCAACCTCCCTCCTTACCAGGACATTTGGCGCTCTTATACTTCCTCACCCTTACTTCCTGCTGTAATCCCGTCAGAACTACTACGGCCACTAGAGGGCGCCAACACTATAAACTTAAATATAGGTCGTAATTGATGCTCGGACAAACAACCTATGGGGGCGTTTTTCAGGGGAGGAGATGTCTGCATGACCATCCATATCATTTGTTTTCCTGCAATATCTGATCATAGCAACTTCAGCACAATCTATATGTGTTATAGTCACGTTTATGCTCACTTGGTTCACGTGTGGGAAAGATTACGGTCTTTTTGTCCACTTGTTTTTAACAGAAACA
This sequence comes from Sander lucioperca, assembly GCF_008315115.2. NCBI lineage: Eukaryota > Metazoa > Chordata > Actinopteri > Perciformes > Percidae > Sander > Sander lucioperca. The sequence goes on from NC_050177.1 coordinate 5,151,540, forward strand.
AGTTATGAACTCAACACATCACATTTCTTGCCACAAATGGCCACAGAGTTGAAATGCAGAGATATGTGCATACTTTGTGTTTATAAAACGCGTATAAAACGAGCACTTTTGGGAAGGTAAATACAAGCTGGACAATCACCCTGTTAACTTACATTGTAGCTTGTTTAGCCGCTACCGACTGAAGCGATCTCGCTTAAAGTGCCCATATTATGAAAAAAACACATTTTTCTGGGATTTGGGGTGTTATTTTGTGTCTCTGGTGCTTCCACACGCATACAAAACGTGTCCTGCCTTCAGTCGGCCGAAACATTTGGTGTGTGCTAACCGCTTTAGCTAATACCACATCAGTTAGCTGTTTCTCCAACTTCAGTAGTACAAGGCAGGATTAGCCGGGAGACTTCTTCTAAATGAGGGTGCACTTCCAACTTTGCGGTGAATACCTGCAGAACAGGGACATGTAAGTAGTTCTATACAATTTATTTTGTAGATTAGGGTGACCTCGTGTGTGTTGTAGCAGTGTTTTGCCATTGAGAACGAGGTGACTAACCGCTAGCAGCACTAGCTTCTAGCTAGTAGTCCTTACCTAGGTACTGTCAGGGCACGCCCTCATACTCTGCTTCTGACTGGCTAGTAGTCCTTACCTAGCTACTGTCAGGGCCCTCATACTCTGCTTCTGACTGGCTAGTAGTCCTTACCTAGCTACTGTCAGGGCCCTCATACTCTGCTTCTGACTGGCTAGTAGTCCTTACCTAGCTACTGTCAGGGCCCTCATACTCTGCTTCTGACTGGCTAGTAGTCCTTACCTAGCTACTGTCAGGGCCCTCATACTCTGCTTCTGACTGGCTAGTAGTCCTTACCTAGCTACTGAGCATGTGCGACTGCCAACAAAGATGTTACAGCAGTGAGAGGTCTCACTCTGTAGCTAAAACAGAGACCTGAACACAGGGTGAAAAGAGGAGCTGCAGCAATGTGCAGTACAACTAATATATGGTGTTTTTTGAAAATTAAACCATGTAAACCTATTCTGGTACAACCTCTAAATACAATTATGAACCTGAAAATGAGCAGAATATGAGCACTTTAATACTGGACCAATGTCAAAGATTGTTGTTCACATCAGTCACTTAGACACAAAAACATAGGAAGATAGGGTCCAGGTTGAAAAAATACACTGTAGTTACCCTTTACTAGTATTGAGATGCAAAAAGTGAGAATGGAAATGTTCTATATCTCCAGAAGGGCATTTCTTAAACATTTAGGGTTCACTCTTGTTTGCATTTCTGGCGTCTCTCGACTCCACAGAGCATCTAATTCATCAAATGCATCTTTTTAAACACATTGTTTTCTTTACTGATAATGTTTGTAAATCAGAGATGCACGCTGCCACTTTTTCGAGTCAGTCTGTTGTAAGGAAGTTGTGAAAACCAAGTGCTCCCCTCCTCCCATCATCATGGTATAAACAGCCCAGTTCAACTGGACATAAAAGCTCACGAACATCTGGCGTTTATCTTTGGATGGTTACAGTCTGTGTTCATTCCCAAAACAAATGACAGTGGCAGTAGTCACAGGTATTCATCAGTTCCGATAGGCAGTGATGGAACCATGACACCCTGGTGGACGCATTAGTTTCCGCCCCCTTTTCCGCTGTGACGCAAACTCAACCGCAAATTCCCAAAGTCTGTGCCCAAGCAGTGCTCGAACAAAGTTCCAAATTAATCAGCATCGAGCTTCAAAGATAGACTTAATAAGTGACAGATATAATAAATAACATGCTGTTTTCTACTGTTTTTTTAAACCCTCTATTCCGGCAAATTTGTGACGATGAACGTGACACACCAGAATAAATAAAACAGAAAGAGGAACTTGTCTACTCATGATGGGAAAGGAATCTATCGCCTGTTTTTGGCAGAGTTTCCTTTGTTTTAAAAAACCTCCACATACACGCTAAATTAGGTTTCAATGTCTTCTAGTGTCTGGCCTCCATATACAAACTAAAGTCTGACACCATCTCACATCTAGAGACAATCATTTCATATCTAACGTTTCAGTCATAATATGTAAAGACTGGGGATCTGGCATGGTTACACATTGCAAGACTACAACTAGATTTGTTTTGAAAACTTTAAAGTGCCCATGTTATGAAAAAAATCACTTTTTCTGGGATTTGGGGAGTTATTTTGTGTCTCTGGTGCTTCCACATGCATACAAACTTTGAAAAACCATCCATGCTGTTTAGAGTGAGATATGGTTTCTGAATGTGTCCTGCCTTCAGTCTCTGGGTGAGCTGGTCAAAATCTGCACGGCTTTCTACGTCACTAGCCGAAACGAGGGGCCTAGGGGGCTAACCGTTAGCATGCTAGCGCTAGCATGCTAGCTTGTTCTCAATGGCAAAACACTGCTACAACACACACTAGTTCACCATAATCTACAAAATAAATTTTAAAGAACTACTTCCATGTCCCTGTTCTGTGGGTATTCCACGCAAAGTTGGAAGTGCACCCTCGTTTAGAAGAAGTCTCCCAGCTAATCCTGCCTTGTACTACTGAAGTTGGAGAAACAGCTAGCTAGCTCATGTAGTCCTTACCTAGCTACTGAGCATGTGCGACTGACAACAAAGATGTTACAGCAGTGAGAGGTCTCACTCTGTAGCTAAAACTGAGACCTGAACACAGGGTGAAAAGAGGAGCTGCAGGAATGTGCAGTACAACAAAAATATGGTGTTTTTTGAAAATTAAACCATGTAAACCTATTCTGATACAATCTCAAATTACAATTATGAACCAATTATGGTTTTATTTCAGTTAGCCTAATAGCTGGTTTGATTTGCATTGAGAGATGATTTTATGGAAAGTACCCCATGCCAATCTCTAGGTATGGTGAAGGGGATGTGATGATGTGGGGCTATTTTAATTCCAAAGGCCAAGGGAACTTTATCAGGGTGCATAGTATCCTGGATCCATGAAATAACTGGCCTTTAAAAATAAAAATCTGCCTGCCACTATGGGAATTTAACATAGGGTTGTACTTACTAATGCCCCCTGTATTTTAAGGAAGAACATTTATTTATTTATGATACATTATTCATTCACAAAGAAAATTGGTGACCTTAAAGGTTGGATTTTTCCTCATTTTTTCAATTAAGGCATTAAGATCAATTTCCAAAAGATGATTTTTTTATTCCTCTTTTTAGTCAATTTTAGCATGGGTTCATAAACGTATGAGTGCCACTGCATACTTGCAAAGCGCCGGTCTGCAGCGTTCTGAAACCTGTACGTTGAGTCTCTAATACCACTTGAGCATTAAAAAACTTGAAAAATATCCCTTTTAATGTACACAACACAAAAAAAAATGTATTAATTTGTGATTAATCGCGAGTTAACTATCGACAATCATGCGATTAATCGCGATTACAAAATTTGATAGAACTATTAAATATGTGATAAGAATTGGCCGCATCGTTCTGAAATACAATTGCAAATTCCATTTACTTCCCAACCATCAACTTAAAGTGCATGTTATCAGCTGCAATATGTTTGGCCTCAGAGGGCGATGAGTCAGTGGCGAGCCGGCTTTTTAAGGCGGTTATCTTTGTAGTTAATGTTGTACTTACAGTAAACCAAACACTTCAGTTTACAGTCGACAAAAAGAATATAAGAAACCCGTTTAGTGATCAGCATACCTGGAAACTCCCTCGAATGAGGAAGAGGTGATGGCAGAGGCCTCGGGGCTTTCAGCCGGGGGAAAATAAAGCCAGATCAGACACAAGATAGCCTTTTAAGAGAGATAATTATCTGCTGTAGTTTCACAATATCTGAGCTGAATTACAGCGGAGAACAATGTCCCCAAAATGCATCCAAGGCTCCGCATGCATCCAGCAGGAAAGGGTAATGTTGAGGAAGCTCGCCCAAAAGCAGGAAGTCATTTGGTATCGAAGCTCATTAGTGAAAGTGGAAGTACATTTTGAAAAAAGCAATAGTGCTTTCACGGAAATACTACTTTTCGTCTATGTACAGTATTTTCCTGACCACACTAGCTTTGAGCCAGACTTTTTCACATTTCATTTGATTGATTTCTACTTTGTTTTTGTCCGTCTGTCCACACAAACTACGTTTACGTGCACGTAATGTTTCGCTTTTTGCCCTTATTTTGAAAAAGACAATATTCCGACTAAGCTCTTTACATGGTTAATGTAAGTGAATATAGCGCTAATATTCTCGTTTACATGCAGCCTTGCAAAACAGGATTTATCTATTTATATTTATAAGTAAATATATATGTATACATACACATACATGCATACATATACATACATACATACATACATACATACATACACATATACATACATACATACATACATACATACATACATACATACATACACACATACATACATACATACATACATACATACATACACATAAATACACATACATACATGTATACATACATACACATATACATATATACAGTACATACATACACTTATACATACACATACATACATACATACATACATACACATATACATACATACATACACATACATAAATACACATACATACACACATACATACATGCATACATACATACATACATACATACACACACATATACATACATAAATACACATACATATACAGTACATACATACACATAAATACACATACATATACAGTACATACATATACATACATACATACATACACATACATATACAGTACATACATACACATAAATACACATACATATACAGTACATAAATACACATACATACATAAATACACATACATACATGTATACATACATACACATATACATATATACAGTACATACATACACTTATACATACACATACATACATACATCTCTCCTGGTCTCCTGGGTGAACATCCTGTGTTATTTGACCCATCCACCCCCCCAACTGGCCTCCCTACGCGGAATTTCGGGCTTTCATACTACTCCCTACCGTTGTCTCTATTAATACTACGTCATCTTACGCCAAAGTTCATTTCTACCCGGATTTGGCAGTTTGGCGGGTGTCAATCTAAAACCCTGTCAACAACAGTTATTACAGTTCATCTTGAGGGGACCATGAATGATAAACCACGTTCCATCACAATACATCCAACAGATGTTGACATATTTAAGTCTGGAGCAAAGTGGACTGACTGACAGATGGACATCTCCCTTAAAGAGGAACTAGAGGAACATTGAACAATTAGTCCCATATTCAGCCTGTGTCTTTGGTATAAATATTTATTTTTGTGTGAGTTCACAGTCTGATAAAGGTATAGTTGACCTAAAACATTGCATTGTCACTCAACTTGGAGCCGAAAGTGTGCGGGAGTTCATTAAGGCCACATTTGTAATCCTGAAACTTAACCTTGGAAGTTTTATAATAGATAAATCGGTTGCTGAAACAATGAAATACAACCCGTGCATGAATGGTTTTACCAGAAATGTTTTTTCGCTTGTGTGTTTGCACAGGTGATGCGGGGGGGAATACCTTTCATTTTAACAATACTGAAAGTGAGCGGGCGTGTATCACTTTATGAGTCACCGATGCCATTGTTGTCACAAATATCTCAATGCAGCAGTTTCCTGTGCAGCTTGGGGATTTAGAAACAAACACGTTTAGAGTCAGGCGACTCTGGCGCTGCTGTGGAAATCCCTCCGACTTGGTTCAGTGCGGCCTGAGTCAGCGTAGCTTAGCTCACTTTACTACTTCAGTCCGCCACACACACGGTAACGCCCTTCTGCTGTTCGACATCAACAAGACTCTGCTGACTGTCATCAAGCTGCAAGCCAGACAGTTTTTAGAAAAAGGATCCCAAAAAAAGTTTGTGTTGATGTCAGATCATTTTTCCCTTATTGCATCTGGCTTGGATTTGTCTTCTTTTGATATCACCAGAAGCATCCAAATACTTTTTCATTTCATCGCCGTCATGGCATACATATAGATACATAAAGCAATGTTTAATCAGCAGGGACAGTCAAACGTAACACGTGCGTAACCGGAAGTGGAGTAACGTCTGATTTTAACCCAAACCACCATCTTTTTCTAAACTTAACTATGTAGTTTTGGTGCCTAAAACTAACCAAACTGCATCCGTTTTACAATGTTAATGACCAGTGGTGTAGTCTGATGTATTGTAGTGGGTATACTGTACCACATTTTTTTCCTGGCTCAGGAAACACACACCGTGTGTGTGTGTGTGTGTGTGTGTGTGTGTGTGTGTGTGTGTGTGTGTGTGTGTGTGTGTGTGTGTTTACGCACCAATTTATGGTTGGAATACCTTTATTCATCCTATGAGAAGGAAAACAGAGATGACATTCAAAATATATCAAAAATATAATGGAATATAAAGTAGAGAGAGGGCTTTCACATCAGACCACCGGACCTGAGCCCAAAAGTTGACCCCAAAGCAACAAGGCTACTTATATTAGTATTAAATGTGTGGTGAAGGAAGGATACTGGCGTTAGCGTAGGCAGAGCATTTGGGCCCGGTCGCTACGCACATACTACGCACTACACACTACGCACACACTACACTACGCACTACACACACACTACACTACGCACTACACACACACTACACTACGCACTACACACACACTACACTACACTACGCACTACACACTATACACTACACACACACACACTACAATACGCACTACGCACTACGCATACACTACACTACGCACTACACACTACGCACACACTACACTACGCACTACACACTACACACACACACTACAATATGCACTACGCACTACACACTACACACTACACACACACACTACAATACGCACTACGCACTACGCACTACGCACTACGCACTACGCACGCACTACACTATGCACTACACACTACGCACACACTACACTACGCACTACACACTACGCACACACTACACTACGCACTACACACACACACTACACTACGCACTACACACTACACACACACTACACTACGCACTACGCACTACACACTACACACACAATACACTACACACTACACACACACACTACACTACGCACTACACACACACTACACTACGCACTACACACTACACACACACTACACTACGCACTACACACACACTACACTACGCACTACACACTACGCACACACTACACTACACACTACACACACACTACACTACGCACTACACACTACACACACTACACACTACACACACACTACACTACGCACTACACACTACGCACACACTACACTACACACTACACACACACACTACACTACGCACTACACACTACACACACACTACACTACACACTACACACACACTACACTACGCACTACACACTACGCACACACTACACTACGCACTACACACACACTACACTACGCACTACACACTACACACACACTACACTAAGCACTACACACTACACACTACACACACAATACACTACGCACTACACACTACACACACAATACACTACGCACTACACACACACTACACTACACACTACACACACACTACACTACGCACTACACACACACTACACTACGCACTACACTAAGCACTACACACACACTATACTACGCACTACACACTACACACACACTACACTAAGCACTACACACTACACACTACACACACAATACACTACGCACTACACACTACACACACAATACACTACGCACTACACACACACTACACTACACACTACGCACTACACACACACTACACTACGCACTACACTAAGCACTACACACACACTATACTACGCACTACACACTACACACACACTACACTACGCACTACACACTACACTAAGCACACACTACACTCAGCGAGGAGCGGGTCGATGAAAGATGAGAAAAGTCTCTCTGCATGTTCTGCAGTGTTAGTTTAGTTTGCTGTCACATTACTCGACCCTGTATTTGTGAATACAAATACCTGAAGTGAAAGTTCTGTCTGGGCAGATCCAATAGTTTTAAACTTCAGAGTACCCGCCTTCAAGGAAGTTAACACTTGTCAATGGAGAGAGGCCAGACTCTCTGGACCAATGAAATGGACCAGAGTCTGGTAGGACCAGGCTAATGGACCAGAGTCTGGTAGGACCAGGATAATGGACCAGAGTCTGGTAGGACCAGGCTAATGGACCAGAGTCTGGTAGGACCAGGCTAGTGTACCAGAGTCTGGTAGGACCAGGATAATGGACCAGAGTCTGGTAGGACCAGGCTAATATAGAGTCTGGTAGGACCAGGCTAATTTACCAGAGTCTGGTAGGACCAGGCTAATGGACCAGAGTCTGGTAGGACCAGGCTAATATAGAGTCTGGTAGGACCAGGCTAATGGACCAGAGTCTGGTAGGACCAGGCTAATGGACCAGAGTCTGGTAGGACCAGGCTAATATAGAGTCTGGTAGGACCAGGCTAATGGACCAGAGTCTGGTAGGACCAGGCTAATATAGAGTCTGGTAGGACCAGGCTAGTGGACCAGAGTCTGGTAGGACCAGGCTAATATAGAGTCTGGTAGGACCAGGCTAATTTACCAGAGTCTGGTAGGACCAGGCTAATGGACCAGAGTCTGGTAGGACCAGGCTAGTGGACCAGAGTCTGGTAGGACCAGGCTAATGGACCAGAGTCTGGTAGGACCAGGCTAGTGGACCAGAGTCTGGTAGGACCAGGCTAGTGTACCAGAGTCTGGTAAGACCAGGCTAGTGGACCAGAGTCTGGTAGGACCAGGCTAATGTACCAGAGTCTGGTAGGACCAGGCTAATGGACCAGAGTCTGGTAGGACCAGGCTAATTTACCAGAGTCTGGTAGGACCAGGCTAATGGACCAGAGTCTGGTAGGACCAGGCTAGTGGACCAGAGTCTGGTAGGACCAGGCTAATTTACCAGAGTCTGGTAGGACCAGGCTAGTGTACCAGAGTCTGGTAGGACCAGGCTAGTGTACCAGAGTCTGGTAGGACCAGGCTAATTTACCAGAGTCTGGTAGGACCAGGCTAGTGGACCAGAGTCTGGTAGGTCCAGGCTAATGGACCAGAGTCTGGTAGGACTAAATCGATATGCAGGCTGGGTCAAAATTTGCGAGGGGCTGGATTTGGCCCGCGGGCCTTGAGTTTGACACATGTATTAGAGCAGTGTTTCTCAAATGGGGGTACGTGTACCCCTAGGGGTATTTTGGAGGACTATTGGAGTACGTGAGATATTTAACAAATTGTTTCAGGGTTCAAACGTTTTGAAAAAACATGGAAAAGTTATGGAATTTAAAAAATGCAAATTCCAGGCCTGGAAAGGTTTTGGAAACATAAAAAGACCCAGAAGGTTTTGGAAAAGTCATGGAATTTCTTTTTTTAACACAACATAATAATTTGTGATTTAATAAATGTATTTTCACATCATCCTATTGTATGTATGTATATATATATATATATAGTATTATTATATTATTAGTATATTACGACTCCCACTATGAACCACATAAATTGTCCATTTTATTTGTTAAACCTCTGAGGGTAAACTTTAACACAGATTTTTATTCTTATTGTATAATGTCGACTGACATTTTCAGGAATACATACTCATAGAAACTTGCCAAAAAGTCATGAAAAGTATTGGTTAAAATGCGTATGAGCCCTGATGTTTAATAGTTACAAGGCTGTTGTCCAGAACATTGTTTCTCTTCATGTAGACTATTTTGTTTTCCTACCAAAAATGTGACATTTGTGTCTCCTTCTTTGGACCTAATCTTGCCTTCCTTCCTTCCTTCTTTCTACCATCTTTTTCCAAGGTTTTGTCTTTTTTACAGATGTTGTCTCCTTTTCTCATTAGCATTTAATTGCTAATTAAAAGTTTTCAGTTACTGTTGTTTAGTAAATCTATCTCTGACAGCGCTGTACTGTTCCTCTTTATATAGACTTTTTTTCAACCAAAAATAATTAGCGCTAGTCAGGGGGTACTTGGCTTAAAGAAACAATTCAAAAGGGGTATATTATTGAAAAAAGTTTGAGAACCACTGGACTAGAGGGTAGGAATAAACAACCTGTATCGTCATATGATTTGGGGGACTTGTTGATACATATCAAACGTCTTCATAATCTGACGAGCATATGTTGAGATATTTAGGGTTAGGGTTAGTTGTGACCGTGCAGGTTAACATGTAACAGGACAGTCAGCAGTTTCTCTCTCTCCTGTGTTGAGCAGGAATTTTTACTCTCATTACCAGCCTGGCAGGACTCAGTGGGATGTTCCTCCTCCTCTCCGTCTCTCTCCTGTTAGAAGCCGGACTGCAGAGCGTCACCTCTCATTTGTCTCTGGAAACAATGGCACAGTTATATAACCCCATTCTCCACATACTTTCGTAAAAAATAGGCTTTAACGAGACAGAGTCAAGACAACAGTCCTTTCTGACATCAGCAGCTGAGTTGCGCTCAGGTTAATGTTATATTATATAAATTTATGTTATACTTTAACACAACTGTAAATAATCTCAACTCAAAGGTCTGCCAAAGTTTGTTTTCAACTTTACGGAACAAACAGAGCTACGCCACGTTCTGCGTCACATGCATAACCTTCAAGAAGTGACGTATGGTCTGATTTTAACCCAAACTACAACCTTTTTCTAAACTTAAGTAAGTAGTTTTGGTGCCTAAACCTAATCAGCGTTAATGACGTGTTTAAAACCAGGACCGTTACGTTCTCTGGTTAAGATCTGAGGACAGAAAACGCTCCTGTGGGTCGTATAACAACCCGGTCTCACGGCAGTTTGTGTAAATGTCACGTTATTTTTAATCTATTGATACGTGTTCACGGGGACGTTTTTCTCGTTTTTTACGTGGTGGCCAGCACGAAATACCCTACGGGGAAAGGGCGCCTCACACGCCGGGAGACGGCCGCTGGTGACGCGCCACAATAACGGGATGGCGGAGGTTGGGTTTAGGAAAAACATTACAGGGAAAGGACGCCTCACACGCCGGGAGACGGCCACTGGGGGACGCGCGATGGTTGTGATTAGGAAGACTACGGGAAACCAAACGCGGGACGCGATCTCCGCTCGCCCGGGTGAAAGTCCTGTGTTGTGTGACCCATCCACCCCCCCGACCAACCTCCCTACGCGGATTTTCGGCTCTTTATACTGCTCCCTACCGTTTTCATGCTGTGACCACGAAATATGCTTCCCATTGAAATAGATTACATCACATTTTCGTGCTGGCCACCACGTAAAAAACGAGAAAAACGTCCCTGTGAACATGTATCAATAGATTAAAAATAACGTGACATTTACACAAACTGCGGGCTGCGTATAACAGACAAAACACACCGGGCGCGGAAGAGCCGCGAAGCGGAAATAATTCAATTTAGGCGTTCATGTTATCCAATCTGTCCGTTCATACCAGCTGCGATCAGGCGCGGAGCGAGCCACGAGTGTCATGTGTCAAGCCAGGCAGGTAATCACATACAGGAAGGCCACAGTGCAGCCGGATACTTTACAAAATAAAATTAATTTCAAAATAAAACACCCAGGTTCATGGTGATTTGGGCTGTCTTGACTTCTCAGCTGTGGCTACAGCGAAACGCGATCAGGCACACGGAGAGGGAGACCGACAGACAGACAGACAGAGAGTGACACACACACACACACACAAAGAGTTAGAGAGAGAGAGAGAGAGAGAGAGAGGAGAAGGATCGCTTTGTGACCGGCGTGGAGAAATGTGCGTCTGGTATGAATGGCCAGGCGCGCGATCAGGCACGAATCTACGCTTCATGGCTATTCACGGCGCTTCAGTGTGTGTGTTGTGGTTGTCGCTGTAAGTAAGTATCCATCCATCCATCTTCGTCCGCTTATCCGGTAACGGGTCGCGGGGGTAGCAGCTCCAGCAGGGGACCCCAAACTTCCCTTTCCCGAGCCACATTAACCAGCTCCGACTGGGGGATCCTGAGGCGTTCCCAGGCCAGGTTGGAGATATAATCCCTCCACCTAGTCCTGGGTCTTCCCCGAGGCCTCCTCCCAGCTGGACGTGCCTGGAACACCTCCCTAGGGAGGCGCCCAGGGGGCATCTTTACCAGATGCCCGAACCACCCTAACTGGCTCCTTTCGACGCGAGTAAGTAAGTAAGGAAATTTTATTTATACAGCGCTTTTCACAGACAAGGTCACAAAGTGCTTTACAATGTGCATAGACAATAAAAACATAGTAAAAAATAGTCAGTAGAATAAAATACAAATACAACAGATACAATTAGCAATAAATAAAAGACATAGGTTACCCAAAAGCTAGCCTGAACAAGTGAGTGCTCACTTGTCCCTTAAAACAGTCCACATTCTCAGCAAACGTAATGCTGGTTGGCAGAGCATTTCAGAGGCTGGGTGCCATAGCGGCAAAGGCTCTATCCCCACGTGTCTTCAGACGAGTGCGTGGCGTGGATAGCAGATTTTGGTTGACAGACCTGAGAGACCGGGAGGGGGTGTGTAGGTGAATTATGTTGGCAAGATAATCAGGGGCCTGACCATGTAGAGCCATATAGGTCAGTGGTTCCCAACCTGGGGTCCGGGCACCCCTCAGGGGGGTGGCAAAGATCACAGGGGGGGCGCAAGTCTTTATCTGGTTTGAGGTTGAGGTAAAAAAAAAAAATTATGATAATACATGATAATAAACAAATTATGATAATACACTAGAATATATAATGTAGCCTATACAAAAGTCTGTATGAAAACTATATATTTTTGTAAACCTCGAGACCTCCGGGACCTCTTGACCTGGGACCCTGCTGTCATCAGGTCAGCTGCTGGCTGCTAGCTGCTAGCTGCTAGCTGCTATCATCCCGCCACGGCATCACTATTGACTATCTGATAACTCTTCTGTATCAAAAAAGAAAGTAAGGCTCTATCTCAAGAGTTACCTCAACTTCGGTTTTGGGGGGGGGGAAGGGGGGGCTCAGCTCTTCTTAGACATGAGTAGGGGGGGCGCCATGGAAAAAAGGTTGGGAACCACTGCTATAGGTTATGGTGCGAATTTTGAATTGGATCCTGTAGGTTACAGGATCCTGTTAGAGCAGCGTTTCTCAAATGGGGGTACGTGTCCCCCTAGGGGTACTTTACAGTACTGCAGGGGGTACGTGAGATATTTAACAAAATGTTTAATAGTTACAAGGCTGTTGTCCAGAACATTGTTCCTCTTTATGTAGACTTTTTTCTACCAAAAAAGTTTCTCGCTTTTTTCGAAGTTATGTCACTGTTTTTGAAGTTTTTGATACTATTTTCGACCTATTCTTGCCTTCCTTCCTTCCTTCCTTCTTTCTACCATCTTTTTCCAAGGTTTTGTCTTTTTTTTATAGTTTTTGTCTCATTTTCTCATCAGCATTTAAATGATTTTCTTCAGTTACGAGGCTGTTGTTTAGTAAATCTATCGCTGACAGCGCTCCACTGTTCCTCTTTATATAGACTTTTTTTCTACCAAAAATGATTAGCGCTGGTCAGGGGGTACGTGGAATAAATAGACAATTCAAAAGGGGTACATTATTGAAAAAACTTTGAGAACCACTGTGTTAGAGGGTAGGAATAAATTACCTATATCGTCCTATGGTTGGAGGACTTGTTGCAATAAAACATGGCAAATTTTAGATTTCCAAAGTTTATCTTCTTAAAGTTATTATATCTTCTATTGAAAAAGCTTTGGACACATCAGAGCCATGGAAAACTGTAGATTTCCATATTTCTGGACCCACTTTTGTGCATTTAAAATCAGCTTAAGCCCAATTTATGGCACTGCGTTAAATCCGGCTCTAAATGCTGACTCATTATTCTGAAGCCAATACATTGTGCAATCAACATTTACTTATGTAAAAAACGTAGCTCTATCGCCACCATAAAGTAATGCACTAAATGTAAAAAGTGAGATTTTCATTTAATTATACTTAAAAAAAAATTAAAATACTTTTTGTTGCACTCAGTTCAGTATTGTTTGTGTTATATCAGAGCCAGGAGCCAGTCGGGCGAGTTGGAAGTGGGTCAAAGTTCAGGAAAAGGAAAACTTCATTCATTTCCTATTGGCTGTCAGCCAACACACACTCTGACATCTGTTTGGTTTAATTAGTTATGAAAGTCGGAACAAAAGCCCAGCGAGGCTGAAGAGCAAAGCAAAGTTGTGTCTGTGTCGGCCTGTGATTCATAAATCCATCAACACTGATCGCCTGTCAATCAATCGACCAGAGTAGAAGCAGCTGTGACTTTCAGATTCAGAAAATGTTATTGATTAAAATCGTCTTTGTCCTCTTGTAGAGTTTTTCTTATACCGCAGCTCGAGTTTTAGCCTGGTTCCAGCCTTATATTTCAACCCAGTCTCACGGCAGTTCGTGAAATGGACACGTAATTTAATCTATTGATTCGTGTACACAGACGTTTATCTAGTTTTTTTCGTGCTGGTCAGCACGTTTGTGACTGTGGATTTCCACTGGATGCGGACCGGCTGCGTGCTCCGCCGTCCGTCAATACCCACCAGGTCCGGATTTGTTGCGGCACGGCTGCGGCCATGACTGACAGCTGTAGTCACGACGACCCACGAGATCTCGCGAATTCACGTAGAACAGAACCACAAAACCAACAACAGTTAGTTTCCATCCAGAGGAGTAGAGGGGAAACTACTCTGAGCTGTGTTTTCAAGGTGAAGTGGGGAATATGATCCGCCGTGAGCACGGTGGATTTTACTTTGAAAATTAACCGGATTTTTATTTTGTTTCCTCTGCTTGACTTCCTGTCCCGCACTATCTGCCGTGTGCCGGAGCTGGGACGGAGTAGGAACGCAGACTTTCTGCAGTCAGTGGAAATACACACATTGACTTTAATGGAAACCTAATGACTCCGCCGACGTTCCGGAGCCGTTCCGCATCCAGTGGAAATTGCCGGTTAGACTAATGTATTGAGAGCGACTACGGTAGCGAGTAATATGAAAGGCCGACAATCCGCTTAGGGAGGTTGGTTGGGGTGGAGGATGGGTCAAACATCAAAAGTAACACGTTACAGTAACGTAACTACTTCTCCGGGTAAAAAGTAGTGTAACGCGCTACTACTGAAAATTTGGTAACGAAACGTAGTTCCTTTTTCAATTCGGCGCAACGTTACTTTTCCCAGGGACAGATTTGACAGCGACAGCTGCCTTCTCAGCTGCGCGCTCACAAGCTCCACACGGGACGTGACAGAGGCTGGTAGCAGAGTAATCATGGCAAGGGAGAAGCAGCCAAAGCTAACTTTTGAGAGCGTGTTAAGCTTTGTGGCTTTTTGCTGGACGGCGCTCTGAGCCAGGCAGACGCAAAGCTGACAACCTCACAGATGGATGCGGTGGAGACGGCCTCATACATACACGCAGCGGACCGCTGTGGACTTGTGTCGGTTGCACGGACACGCAAGGATTTCCAGAAAAGAGGCTGCATGTGTCTACGACAATGCACGGACCACCGTGGCTGCGCGACCGGTACAAGTCGATACAGACATTACATAGTATACACTAACACCGTGTAACGCCGATGACCTGCTGATGTGCATTCAACCCGAGCTGGACTCGTTCATAATGAATCAGCCGTCATTCTGTGAGGAGAGAATCCAGCCTGCGGTGGAGTTCAGACACTTCACTGATAAACCAGAGATTGGCTTTATGGTCAAAGATAGTTTTTGTATAATTAACTTCAGTCTCTGCCAGAGACGCCTGCTTTTAAAAGTAACGTCAAAGTAACGAGTAAAGTAAAAAGTTAGTTCCATAGGGGGTAACTAAGTAAAGTAATGGTTTACTTTTTTAAGAAGTAACGAGTAACGAGCAAACACTACTTTTTAAAAGTAACTTCCCCAACACTGCACAGGACTTTCACCCAGGAGCCCGGTGATCGTGTCCCGCGTGTCACGTTTCCTTTCCCCGTTCTTCTTTTCCTAAACCCAACCGCCCCGTTGTTTTCCCGCGTCCCCCGGAGAACGGGCATCGCGTCCGCATGTCAAGTTTTCCTAGACCCAAACCAGAATCGTGCAGTGATCACGAAAGATGCTTCCAATTGAAATACAGTAGTTTAAATAACGTGCTGACCATCACGAAAAAAAACTAGATAAACGTGTCCGTGTACACCAATCAATAGATGAAAAATTACGTGACCATTTCACGAACTCCCGTGAGACTGTGTTGTATATTTTCTGATTTGTTCAGATCATTTATATAAACACATTCTGACTCCCAACTCGTCACGTACGGCCGCTTGATCAGGACCCTTTGGCTGCATTTTTCAATGTGCAAGGTAGGGTTAGGTTTAGGCAACAAAACTACTAGGTTAGGTTAAGGAAAAGATCATTGTTTGGGTTACAATAAGTACGTTACTTATGTAATTTACACATGTCACGTTAGTTAAAGGTCCCATGGCATGGAAATGTCACTTTGAGGTTTGCCCACCCAGAGAATTTGCCCCGCCCATGAGAAAGAGAGAGACATCATGGCTTGAAAACAAGCAAAGTGGCAGTTGGTCAAGGCCTCAGATACAGTATTAGGGGACCACTAAGGTCTATATAAAAGAGACTTCAGATACAGTATTAGGGGACCACTAAGGTCTATATAAAAGCATCCAAAAAGCAGCATGTCATAGGACCTTTAAGTTTAGTACATTACTTAAGTTCAGATAAGGCAACATTTTTGGTTTTACAAGGAACACAAACAGCGGCCTCTTGGGTGAAAGTCCTGTGTTTAGTTTGACTCATCCATCCTGACTTCCTCCCTACTATCGAAGTATAATAATAGATTTAGCATTTGAGACGGAGCCTCCTTCATTCCTATGAGAGTTGGTCAGTGGCACATGAAGCCAAAAACCATCGTCATGGAGCCAAAAATGACCTGGATGACCCATGCTGCTTCGCGCACTATAGTGACCTCCTCCGGCCAAGCTGGCTACTTCCTGTTTAGCACTTTGCTAACTTGAATGGGGATTAAATGATTTAATCCTTGTGTTGTCCTCAGGTCAAATTTGACCCATTTACAAAAAGTTTCTATATCAAAACTATGACAAAAGAACGTTGAAAAAAGTGACAAATGTTGGAAAAAGCTACAAGAGCACAGGAAAAAAATCAAGACAAACATTTATTTTTTTTAAATGCTGAAAAAAGTGACCAAAAAACATCTAAAACATCGCTAAAGGTGACAAAAAATTGTTAAAAAAAAGTTACAAAATAATTGGAAAAAAGTTAAACAAATACATCGGAAAAAGCGAAAAAAAATAATTAAAAAAACACCAAAAAAGTTACAAAAAATGTGAAAAAATGTGACAAAAGTTTTTTGAATAAATTCGACAAAAAAGTCGAGAAAAGTGAAAAAAATACATCGGAAAAAGCGACAAAAAAAATCTGTTAAACAATTGACAAAAACATAATTAAAAAAACACCAAAAAAGAGACAAAAAATTTGAGAGAATGTGACAAAAAAATTTTGAATAAAATTGACAAAAAAGTGTAGAAAAGTGTAGAAAAGTGTAGAAAAGGGACAACAAAATGTTGAAATTTCGACCCCAAAAAAACACAAAGTTGCACGGTCGACTGGAAGACAAGACAAAGAGGTTCATTGACCATGAAATCCAAAATGTGTAAATCTAGTAATGAGTTGGTATCAGTGGTGTTTATACATACGATACGATACAACTTTGTCAGCCAAGGCTTAAATTCTTTGTGCATCCCTGGGTAGCTCGTATAAAAAAAGTGGACATACATACAAATATACATGAGATTAATAACACCAACAGACATACATGAAACATTACCACAAATGACATAAACTTCCAAGTAGGAAAAACAAAGAAACATGTATAACAACAGAAAATGACATGAACATACACACAGACAAGGTCTTGGAGACGTATATCCCTGAAATATGCATTGCATTGGATTTAATGTAGCTGGTTTAACAATAGGATAGATTGATGTATGTGTTACGGCCTCCATTTACAAGGGGCAAACCAAGGCTCAAAAGGGATTGGAGGATGCAACATATAAAAAGGATGCCAGACATAAAGTTAAGAATTAACCAACAAGCGTTATTAAATAAAGAATATTCCCAAAAGTAACAAACAAGGAAAAACAAAAAGGGACTGGAGACCCCGGCCAAAAAGAGCAAAAGATGGGAAGACGCTGGACTTTCCTCGCAGTGGGCCGTCGCTCCCCCGCGTCTCCCCCTAAACTACCTAAAGAAAGGAAAACTAATCCTATAACAAACAAAAAAGACGAATAACTGAACTACCGGTAACCTCCAGCCCAAACTAACACAATAAACTAAAATAACAAAACTCCAGCTCCTAAATGTGCATGGAGGTTGGGAAAACACAAACCTGCTTGTTGTGGAGAAAATAAAGATGAGGAGAAAACTCCTCACTGGTGTGCTCTCCATGGCCCTCATTTATCAACCTAACGTAGAAACCAGCGCAGATATGAGCGCAGAAATCATCTTACGACAGGCTTCACGTGTGATTCATGAAACGTTCGTATCACACCAATCACAGCGTAAGAATGGTCGTACATTGATAAATGCAGCGGCTGGAAACGATCGTAATTTAAATATCACGCCCCAATATATTCTCGGTTCTGAGGCCTCGCCCCTACAATTTACGACATGGCGAGACGTAATCCGGCTAAGAAGCGGCACTTTTCAGAGGTGGAGATTAAAACTCTGATATCTCAGGTTCATTTGCACTAACGTTTGTAGTTTTGGCAGCCTGAAAACTGTTATTAAAGGCTGTAGAAATAATGCGGAATGGAAAGAGATCACTGATGCAGTGAACAGTGTTGCCGTGGTAAATCGGACTCCAGCTGAAGTTTATTTAATTTATACATCCTTGACATATGTATGCTATAGTCCCCATAGTAATATACAGGCTTATATTGCAATCTCTTAGGCCTACATGGTTTACGTATATTTAAATAAACACACAGTAGCGGAGTTTATGCAGTGTCTTTTATTTTACTCGTGTTTTTTTCATGAGTCAGAACTGTGAGGGAGAGCGTGTGTCCTCCGCCCCCCGTGCTGGACCACCACCTTGACCCTGACTCCTCCAAAACAAGCCGAAATATATCGGTCAATGGCAGAAATAAATGTTGTGCATCGTCATGTTTCCTGTATTGAGTATCATTGCCAAACATAACACTATACCTTTTAAAAGCGAGGAATAATATCCTGTCTCCTTCGTATAGCCCCCAGTTGGGGCTGTGCTGGACACTGCTCTCTGGGCATCGGGTCTGTCGGTACATGATCCGTTCTGCCTGCACGATCCGTTCTGCACATGCGCAAAATGTTCGCGCATGCGCGGTTGTACGAGGATTTACGACACTGCACGATCTGTTCCACGCTTCCGGTCGACAGCCAAGCTAACGTTAGTTTAGCTAACAGCTAATTCGGCTAACTGCTAGCTGAGACAGCATGTAATAACTTTAAAAGACCCTCAAAATAAAACTTGAAAATAAACGTTGACATATATAACAAACACCTAACATATATAACAGCTGTTACGTCAGTTCTACTTTACTTGTGCTCATTTAAAATACAATCACTCAGTACTTGTCTTTATTGTTATTACTGTGAAGTCTTAATTTAGCTGTAGCTGCTTTTCCCATTACGTTTGAGTTAACGTTATTTTAGACTGAATCTAGCTGTCAGCTAGCGGTTAGCCGAATTAGCTGTTAGCTAAACTAACGTTAGCTTCCCACTGGAGACTAGCCATAGGCTAGCGTGGAACAGATCGTGCAGGTCGTAAAACAGTATTATCTTGCGCATGTGCAGAACGGATCGTGCAGGCAGAACGGATCGTGTACCGACAGGGTCATCTGGCTCCAGAACCCCACAGGCTAAAACAATGTTGCAGAATTTTTCTGCCGTGTATAGTAGGGTCCCCCCGCTGATGCAAGACCATGAGCCATCTGCCCTTAATCAATCCGATGGGGCGCTCCACCGTGGCCCGTGAGCGTACGTGTGCACTGTTGTACCGGCGAATAGAGGTCTTATAAAAGAGCCAGATCTGCCATTGGTGATAAGTGATCAACTGATGACTTCTCCTTCTCCTGATAAACTTTTTATATGCTGCACCGCAAGTCCACACTGACTCGAAAACTTGCGTACACGACTTCAGACCAGACGTGAGATTTTATCGCAGCCTACGCTCACGTTCAAATTGATAAATCCCTTGCTTTGCGTAGGAATCGGCGTACGCCCGTCCTACGCCTGTTTTTGGTCGTACGCACGTTTCATAAATGAGGGCCCATGTGTTCTCCACTCTCTGCCTTCTTATCACCTCTCCCACTCTACCTGAGCACTGAGTACACTCAGGTGTGCAACAGGCAGAGGGAGGGGGGCAGAATGAGAAACAGAGAGAGAGAGAGAGAGAGAGAGAGAGAGAAAACAAGACACACACAAGAGGAACATGTAATGAAAGAGTTTTTAAGTCTGATGCGTTGAAATGGTAGTAAAAAGAAGTGTAAACCAGCAAAAAAATGCCAAGAACATTGAAAAAAAGTGCCTAGAACAAAGTGGCAAAAGCCTCCACAAGTGCACGGTCCAATGGAAGGCAACAAAGGGTTAATCGTGCTGCTCTTCTTGACTTTCTAAATGTTATTGGACCGAAGGGGTCAAATTCTGATAGTGAAATGAGTAATTTCAGACACTAACTCTACGTACACACCACCGCCGACTTCAGCTGCAAAGAAGCTCTGGCCGCCCGGTCCAGGACGCTTGTCAGAAAGTCCGGGGAAGCTGTTTGAGGCTTCGGCTGCTCTGACGTAGCAGCTTTCTATGTTCATCATGGAAAAAGTCATGTTGGCCGCAGCGGTGTCTGTTAGCAGTTAGCTCGCTCGTTAGCCGCTGAACCGCAGCAGCGTGCAGGCAGAGCGAGCAGCCGCCAGCTGTTGATCCGTGCAGGACTTCACCGTGAGCGAACTGTTTAGAGACCATGTGACCGACAGGTAACGTTAACTGGTCCCTATACGCAAATATCATAAATGATAGGGAACCCAGCAACGGCCATGATGAGCTTCTCCTCCTTTTTCTCTGAACTAATGTTTTGGTAGGAACCAAAGTTGACATCGTATGTTTCTCTCGAATCAGCCAGCGTGAAGGACGTCTATATTCTGATTGGTTGCCGCTGCTTGCCGCTGAACCTTCAACCAATCAACTTTCTGATTGACGCTCTGGTCGCTCAAAACGCCCAAAACGCAACGCCGACAGATTTGCAGCTCCTTGCAGCTGAGAGAAGCAGCTTCCATTGAAAATGAATGACTTCCGGTATCTTTAGAAGCTCAAGTCGGCGGCGATGTGGACGTACAGTAAAGGTTGTCTTGTGCGCTGGTATCACAGGGCAGCTGCTCTAACTGCCTTATTTAATGGGTTCAGAGTGAAGACAGGTTGTACATACATACATATTTATGTATATTTAGCTAATGTGTAATCACATGAACTCCGTGACATTTTAGGTCCTAACCTGCCGGATCGGAGCGGTTTTATTACACTGTAGTTCACGTGTCAAACTCGAGGCCCGAGGGCCAAATCCGGCCCCTCGCAGGTTCTGATCCGGCCCGCATTTCAATTTAGGTTCACAGTAAATTTAGGCCCACCTAGTTTTTTGGTGCTTTCTTTGTTTTTTTTTTACATTTTCGTTGCTTTTTTCTGCATTTTTGACGCCTTTTCCCGCGGTTTGTGCGCTTTTTTTCAATGCTTTAGGCACTTTGTTTTAACGGTTTTGACGCTTTACTCAATGTTTTGCCACTTTTTCGGAAGTTTTTGGCGCTTTTTACTTTGTTTTTGTCACTTTCTGATGTTTTTGGCACTTTTTCAGACAATTTTGGCTCATTTTTTCAACGTATTTGTCGCTGGCTGAGCCAGTTTTTGCCAAACTTTTTTTGGGCTTTATGAGGCCCAAAATGTAAGTGAGAAGACTACATTATGTGAGACATGCAAGAATACAGTCACAATATTTGACTTTTTCTCTTAAATAAAACACATGTCAATCTCTACCTGTCTGGCCCTCGATGTGATTCTCCTTTTCCAGTGTGGCCCTCTGGGAAACTGAGTTTGACACCCTTGCTGTAGTTCTAACTGTGTGAGCCGAAGGTGTGCTTACTGTGTGATTGTGATTACCGTGCCACGTGGCTCGTTGTGTAATCTGTCACCTTTTGTACCCACCCACGTGTCACCTGCCACCTGCCACCACATACCGAACATATCTGCGCTTTCATTTGCATGCCTGGAAATCCCACAGCAGCTCGAGAGCGAGAAGGAGAAAAGGTGTGAATTCTAGGAAACAGAGACAGAAAGAAATAACCAGACTAGACGCTATGATGGATGACAGAAACCGCAGGAACTTCATACAACATACAGTCATGTGAAAAAATTAGGACACCCATGCTAAAGTTGACTAAAAAGAGGAATAAAAAAATCATCTTTTGGAAATTGATCTTAATGCCTTAATTAAAAAAATGAGGAAAAACCCAATCTTTAAGGACACCAATTTTCTTTGTGAATGAATAATGTATCGTGAATAAATAAATGTTCTTCCTTAAAATACAGGGGGCATAAGTCAGTACACCCCTATGTTAAATTCCCATAGAGGCAGGCAGACTTTTATTTTTAAAGGCCAGTTATTTCATGGATCCAGGATACTATGCATCCTGATAAAGTTCCCTTGGCCTTTGGAATTAAAATAGCCCCACATCATCACATCCCCTTCACCATACCTAGAGATTGGCATGGGGTACTTTCCATAAAATCATCTCTCAATGCAAATCACACCAGCTATTAGGCTAACTGACATAAAACCATGCCAATCTCAGGTCGGGTTGCCTAAGGTAGCGCTCCTTCTTGCACTGAGGGTGCAGCAGTCTGCTGCTGAAGGAGTAGTTTTTGTAGTAGTTTTAAGCGCTTTTTAAAAAGTTTTTTGTTGCCTATCTTCATCAGCATTTAAATGTTTTTCAGTAACAAGGCTGTTGTTTAGTAAATCTATCACTGACATCGCTGTATTGTTCCTCTTTCTTTCTACCAAAAATGATTGCCGCTGGTCTTAAAACTTGGCTTAAAAACACATTTCAAAGGGGAACATTATTTGGAAAAAGTTTAAGAAACCCCGGTCTAGACTATACTCTCTTATTCACACAGACCCAACAATCCCTCCCAAGAGTAGCTGCACACAGCTGCAAGGAAAAACCCTCCTTTTAACAGGCAGAAATCTTGGACAGAACCGGGCTCTTGGTGAGCGGCCAAACAGTAGATGGTCCACGCCAATTGAACCAAGCGGACCAGATCAGGTCTGACAGCAGCACACTACCATGTTGGACGCTACTGATTCTGTCCCGAGCTGCAGTACGTCTTCTCGCTGCGAGCTGTTCATTGGAGCGTTGGAGGCAAAAGTCGAGAGGGAAACGAGCAGATGGTACATTTTTTCTGCAGGGGCTTTTTATTCAGATAAACAGAGCTGTGACCGTCGAACTCAAACGTCACCACAAAGGAATGCAAACTCCCCGACAGAACAGTTTGGGATAAAATTAAACAGGGTCAAAGTCCAGAGGGAGAAGCTGAAGCATAACTGATTGAAAACCTAATAATACGCTGCTGATACAACCCTTAAAAACACTAAACAAACACAAACTTAATGTTGCATTCATTTATTTTTTAATCACCTTTTAAAGGGATAGTTCAGATGTTTTGAAGTGTGGTCGTATGAGCTATTGGTTCAGTAGATGCCGACACGGAAGCTACGCAATGTACTGCACTGTAAATACATTTTAGACACCTTAAAACATCTATATCAGTTTAAGTGGACACTAGATTTAGATATGTACGAACAAAAAGATCCACACCATTTCGTATGATGGTCACGTGACGCCGGCTACGGAGCTCGGTGAGCTGTCGGTCCTTTCAGCAGTCGTGGGAGTTGAGTTTAGCCAACAGAAAAGTGAGCATCATGCAGCGAAAGCAGTTAAGTTTAGGCACCAAAAAGATAGAAAAAGATCGTGGTTTGGGTTAAAAACGCTACCGTCGAACCACATTTTTAAGTATTTCTTTTTACTGAAAATTTCTAAGATTTTTCTTAAAATTAGGCCCTATGTTCCCACATTTCTATGATTTTTCTTAAAATTAGGCCCTATGTTCCCACATTTCTGAGATTTTTCTTAAAATTAGGCCCTATGTTCCCACATTTCTGAGATTTTTCTTAAAATTAGGCCCTATGTTCCCACATTTCTACAATTTTTGTTAAAATTAGACCCTGTGTTCCCAAATTTCTAAATTTTTTCTTAAAATTAGGCCCTATGTTCCCACATTTCTAAGATTTCTCTTAAAATTAGGTCCTATGTTCCCACATTTCTACAATTTTTCTTGAAATTAGGCCCTATGTTCCCACATTTCTAAGATTTCTCTTAAAATTAGGTCCTATGTTCCCACATTTCTACGATTTTTCTTGAAATTAGGCCCTATGTTCCCACATTTCTAAAATATTTCTTAAAATTAGGCCCTGTGTTCCCAAATTTGTACAATTTTTCTTAAAATTAGGCCCTATGTTCCCACATTTCTAAGATTTTCCTTAAAATTAGGCCCTATGTTCCCACATTTCTACAATTTTTGTTAAAATTAGGTCCTGTGTTCCCAAATTTCTAAAATTTTTCTTAAAATTAGGCCCTGTGTTCCCAAATTTCTAAGATTTCTCTTAAAATTAGGTCCTATGTTCACACATTTCTAAGTTTTTTCTTAAAATTAGGCCCTATGTTCCCACATTTCTAAGTTTTTTCTTAAAATTAGGCCCTATGTTCACACATTTCTAAGTTTTTTCTTAAAATTAGGCCCTATGTTAGGGTCAGGGGTTAGGTTAGGTGTAATTGGCTACCAAACTGAACGAAGCAGGGGGAATCATCGTGATGACTTTCACATCCCCTAACCCTTGAATATGAGGGTCTCCCTCTACTCACAGCTCGTGTTTTGCAGTACCTCTGAGGACATTGCAGTGTGTATTTATGTGTAAATGGCTCCATCTGGTGTCCATGAACACACTGACAGTGTGCAGTCAGTTGAAAACTGTGGTTCCCAACCTTTCTGGTGTCTGAGGTCCCTGTCAGATGGACTCACAGCAGGTTTTTGTTTCAACATTGGAAGGGGCCTCATGCAGAGGCTCAGTCCTCGATGCAGCGGCTCAGGGTTCGAGTCTGACCTGCAGCCATTTGCTGCATGTCTTTCCCCTCTCTCTCCCCCCTTTCCTGTCTACAGCTGTCCTGTCTATTAAAGGCTAAAATGCCCCAAAAATGTCTTTAAAAAAATATAAATAAACATTGGAGGGTGCACAGTATAACCGGGGGTTCGCGGGGTCCTACCATAGACTGTATATATTAGTGGACAGCGCATCCGGTTCAGCAAAATGCGGCAAATGCGGAAGTGCCTTAAACCTGCATTTTATCTGAACTCCAGCAGGGGGCGACACGTGCGGTTGCAAAAAGGAGGTCCGTTTCTATAGAAGTCTATGGCGAAATGACCCACTTCTCACTTGATTTATTACCTCAGTAAACATTTCAATTAAGATTTTATATTCTCAATCGCTAGTTTTAAGTCTTCTGCAACACAGAATGATGTTAATTTTTTTAATTATGGTCTCGTTGATTTTAAAATCGGCGATAAAGCGGGGGATGTTTTAGGCCGTGGCTATGATGTGATTGACAGTTCGCGGCCTGTCAATCATGACAGAGGTTTAGCAAAGTTTATCCATGGCACGTAAACTTCACTTTGGGGGTTGGCCAGCTTTCGTCTTCGTGACTGTGACAGTTGGTCGCCTAATAATGTCTTGTTCAACGTTCGGTTGTACGACAAGACACTCAGAGGAGTCGGCAGTTCAGTTTTTCCGGTAAGTAATGTTACATTTTGTTTTAATACTGTTTTTCGTTAGCCAACGTTAGCATCCCAATTAATATCAGTTAGCTAGCTAGATTGCACCTTGCTAACCAAGCTAGCGGGCTAACTAATAACGTTATGCAGACCAGACCGTATAAACGGATTCAAATTGATATATTTAACGTTACAGTCGTATACAGTAGGTATGCACAACGGTCTCGCCGGTGATCTGTTTTTAACCATATGTGATGTTATTGCTAATCGATGCGCATATAATGGTAATGTTAGCTTAAAGTCAAAGCCTGATATAGCTAATGTTATAGTGCAAATTCATATAAATCCTATTCGTACTGGATTAGAATCATTTTAGGACCGCGTGTGATTTAGAAAGTACCCCCTCACATCTGAGTTTAGTGTGGGGCATTCGCACGGGACAAGCGGAGATGCTTTTACTTGAATATACTGAAACATATGTACCCCGCCCGAGAGTTGGGCAACGTTACCCGGAGGCGCCCGAAGGACAGGCACAGACACCCACACAGCATCACCGTCACCCTCACCTCGGACAAAGCCGCGCTGGAGCGCGTCGACGGACGGGGCAGTGGGCCAGAATATCCGTTTTTGCGATAAAATGTCGCACATGAAAAAATATATATATTATTGTAAAGTTACATAAATGTTCTATCTTCAAAAATCTTCAGTTCTGCAGCCAAATGTATTGTATAAAGCACCAGGTTCAATATTATTTTCTCAAAATTCTAAATACATTATTTCAGACTGTTAATGTACCTAACAAGCATGCTGCTGCAGGAGCTATTAACCACTGTTGTTGATGCTGTTACACTGAGGTCTTTCTTCCACTCACTGTAGTTGTGTCTGCTAATCTATTTGAAGACCTTCTGTCAGCACAATAATCTGTTTTAAGATGAGTCACATGTTACAATCTATATTTACAAATTCTGTTTATTACTAAAATGTACATATCACTAAAAAAGTGTTGCGTACAATACACATAAATTTAACATGTAGGAGTATGTTTACTTAATACTGCATGTCCTCAACTGAAGCATACCTTCATGTACAAGCTCATATATTAATATAATTCATTGTGATCTACCATGCCTTAACTACATGTTTGTCTTTACAAAGGTATCCACCCTGAAAACTGAATGACCAGAGCCAAAGGGAAGACCTGGTGTATAGAGCAGCGTATTTGGTGCCATTCATCTGGTTGTGGAAAACAGATTGCATTGACCACATCCAAAGTTCTCAAATGTGTTCTGATTATAACGATGCCAGAAAATCATGTTTGGTTCAGCTTCTGCTGCTGAAAGGACAGACCAACTTTTAGCACTTTAGCAGTCATTGGTATTTAGAGGTTCAAAATGTGAGTCCTGTAATAGATGTGTCCTCTTGTGTTACTGTTAGACCTGATGCTCCTAGGTAGCTTCTCTGTCTCTCCTCCCTCCCTCCCTCCCTCTGTCTGTCTCTCCTCTCTCCCTCTCTCTGTCTGTCTCTCCTCTCTCCCTCTCTCTGTCTGTCTCTCCTCTCTCCCTCTCTCTGTCTGTCTCTCCTCCCTCCCTCTCTCTGTCTGTCTCTCCTCCCTCCCTCTCTCTGTCTGTCTCTCCTCTCTCTCTCTCCCTCTCTCTGTCTGTCTCTCCTCCCTCCCTGTCTCTGTCTGTCTCTCCTCCCTCCCTCTCTCTGTCTGTCTCTCCTCTCTCTCTCTCTCTCTCTCTCTCTCTGTCTGTCTCTTATTGCAGAAGTGGAATCTAGAGTGTGGGAGTCTGTGTTCCAGCTGCCTCTCATCTACCACAATCAATCAACAATTTGTGATAATACTTTTGTTATAATGAATTTGCAATAACCTTATACAGATTAAACAGCACCTAGTGCATTTTCAATTACCTACTAAACACATGACTACCGTATTTTCCGGACTATAAGTCGCACTTTTTTTCATACTTTGGCTGGTCCTGCGACTTATAGTCAGGTGCGACTTATATATCAAAATATTTATAATTTCACGTTTTTAAATGTTATTTCATGCTGAAAACATTACCGTCTAAAGCCACCAGAGGGCGCTCTAGGCTTCTGACGACTAAATGCTACTTCTAAAGACAACTGAGAAAGAAAAGAAACTGCAGGTGACTGCAGGTAGTAAAATATGCAGCCGAAAACGGTAATCGAGCAGCAGAAAGAAAGTTTGGAGTGAGAGAGAAACTTGTAAAGGTGACTCTTACTGCAATGAAGAAAACAAAGAAAGCTAGTCGCGCGCTGAAAGAACGAGTCCACAGATGTAGATGCACGTCAACGGTGCAGTTACGTCTCCACGCCCTGGTAGTTGTTCTGTATTCTGTTGTATAGTTGAATAACTGTTAATGTGTTACGTTAACATACCGGACACCTACCGTATTCAGCCCCTTGTTCTGTGTGCTACTGTGTAGTTTATTAACTTGCCTTTCCAGATTAAATGTCTGTTCTTGATCTTGGATTTTGTGAAATCAATTTCTAAATAAATGCGACTTATAGTCCAGTGCGACTTATATATGTTTTTTTCCTCTTCATGACGCATTTTTTGACTGATGCGACTTATACTCCGGAGCGACTTATAGTCCGGAAAATACGGTATGTATGTCAAAATGAAATATATGTCTATAAATTAATCTAAAAGGATTTTGGTGAAGTGTTTTCATGGTGATTCAAATTGACAAGTACATAAAGACACACAAGAAAAGCACAAACTACATTTTCCTGATCCTTCTTTGTCAACATTCAAGTATGGTAACATTTGAGAAATCATTTTTTTGTCGATTAAAGCCAAAATAGACACTTTTAATCAATTACAAATTCTATCAAATTACCAATGTCTTCTTGTATGACTACAATATTGTGTATGTTCCTATAGTTGCTTCAGAAAAACAACAAATGTAGCTTTAGAAAGACCTTTATTTCACATTGAAATGGGCATTAACTTCAAAAATTACATAAACCACAAACAACACTGGCAATATTTTTAAGATTATGTTAGGGGTTAAATTGATGAATTAAATAATGTAGTTCACCTTTTACAATCCAGTGTAAATTCCCCACACAAACACTGCTGTGGGTCAAGGTAAGGGCAAACTTAACTGTCACAAGACATGTCTGCATAATAAAAAGAGGTAGTTGAATTACTAGTGTCACATTGTTAATTACAGTAGAAATGGTTGACATTACAAACCACAATATAAAAATATAGCTTAACATATACAGCTTAAAACACTTGTGCAGCACTCTGTTCAGTCAAGTCCAAATGCCTGGGTAAAGAAATAAAAGCTGCCTTTACAATTACAGTGAGCACAGTGTGACAGTCTGGTGGTTGTCTGTAATGCACAGTGGAAAAAGAAAAAAAAACCTGCGAGCCTTGTCGATCTTCCCCGGATTGTTAACAGCCCTCCACCTGCATCTCTGGGTGATGCCAGAGAAGATGGACTTACTTCTGAGGTATTGGGAGGGTGCACATGCCATCGTGGCTCTCCACACTCCTATTTCTGAAAGAAAGAGTCATCAATTTCCATTTGAGCCCCTCATAGTTAAATATATATGCACACTAGCATGTAACTGTACTTCATTAATTATCGGGGGAGAATACATATGAATCAACAACAGTCTATTGTTGTCTACTGTTCTTTGGTGTAACTTTGATTTAGTTAAATTAACTTATTTCTGCTAACGTTAGCTCTTAAAATCATGAAAAGGCTAAATGCGCCAACCATAGACTGATGGCGCAAACAGTAGCAAGACATTATCGGTGCATTATGGTCATTACAGTTAACCAAACGTTCTAAGAAACTTGGTTATACATCTGCTAATAATTAGCGTTAGATAATGATAAACATTGACAATCCCCGTTTTGCATTTCGCTGACACTACGTTTAAATTAGGACAACGTAAACTTCGATTTGCAGAAAATTAACGTTAGCATGTTTTACCAGTGGTTAGCTAACGTTACAGACAATTTACATGGTAACTTCAGATACATTTACTTTACAATGTGACTCATCTTATATGTAATATAACTATGGGACAAAGATATATTTAAAACCTAGCGAAGCTATATCTTACCTCGAATTATGTATGCTAGATTTCAGCAGCAGTTGCATCCAGATTGCCAGTGAACGTGTGTAAGGTAACGAAGAGTGTAAGCAGCGTTGCCAACTCCAAAAATAAAAAAAAAAACAGTCAGATACCGCCCAACAGTCTATGGCTCCTCCCTCTCGTCTAAAAACGTCACATCCGCAACCAGGATGGCTGCGCCCATAAACGCAAACTCGACGACGGATTGCTGATCTTCACAAACCAATGGGTGACGTCACACATGCTCTGTCCATTAATATTATACAGTCTATGGTCTCTTCTCACCCAGCCTTTTTTTTAAATCTGGTGCAACGTGATATCATGACTTTGCGTAAACATACACGCCACACACAAAAGGCGTGTTATCTGTACGCATTTTGAGCTATCCGCGTGTATGTCTACGCTGTATACAGCCGACGGCAGTCTGCAACGTCACAGCGTAAACATACGCACCACGTGGCACTTTCTAAAGCCACGTGGCGTGTTATGGCGAGGCTACGGTTGGGTTTAGGAAACATCGCACGCGGGACACGACCCCCTGTCTCCTGGGTGAAAGTCCTGTGGTGTTTGACCCATCCAACCTCCCTACGTGGCTTTTCACCCTTTCATACTACTCACTACGGCGTAAAATTCACACACACACGCAATCGCAAGGTAATGTAAGTCAATGGAGGCCAAACGGCGTTGATAAACACGCTAAAGTCAGTAACACGCCAATAATGGCATATGAATTTGCGTGTCATACATACGCCACTTCATGAGATGAGTTTGTCTTGTGATATTTTATCTTTACATATAGATATACAATGAATGTATCTATGAACGTAAAGATGTTCCGATACCAGCATTGGAAAAGCCTCCGATTCCACCAAAAATGCTGGTATCAGCGAGCATTGGAGTTTATGCACTGATCCGATACCACGTAATTTAACCCCGAAGAAAATCTAAGTCATGTTTCACAAGAAGGTTTAACCCGAGCCAGGCCGAAAACAAAGACAGGAATCATATCACATCCATACAGGGATAGTAGTATACAGATTTTAAAACATAATAAAATATATATGACACTGCTGGTATCGGATCAGTACTCGGTATCGGCCGATACACAAGTTCAGGTATCGGGAAGCAATAAATGAACCATCTCTACTAACAAGTATTGTGTGAATAGAGCAGCTCATTGTCCGGAGGGGGGGGTCAGCCCTGTTCCCACATTTCTAAGAATTGTTTTTTTAAATTAGGCCCTTCGTTCCCACAGCCCTATGTTCCCACAGCCCTATGTTCCCACAGCTCTATGTTCCCACCGCCCTTCGTTCCCACAGCCCTATGTTCCCACAGCCCTATGTTCCCACAGCCCTATGTTCCCACAGCCCTGTGTTCCCACAGCCCTACGTTCCCACAGCTCTGTGTTCCCACAGCCCTATGTTCCCACAGCCCTTCATTCCCACAGCCCTATGTTCCCACAGCCCTATGTTCCCACAGCCTGTGTTCCCACAGCCCTACGTTCCCACAGCCCTGTGTTCCCACAGCCTGTGTTCCCACAGCCCTACGTTCCCACAGCCCTATGTTCCCACAGCCCAGTGTTCCCACAGTCCTATGTTCCCACAGCCCTATGTTCCCACAGCCCTATGTTCCCACAGCCTGTGTTCCCACAGCCCTACGTTCCCACAGCCCTATGTTCCCACAGCCCAGTGTTCCCACAGTCCTATGTTCCCACAGCTCTATGTTCCCACAGCCCTATGTACCCACAGCCCTATGGTCCCACAGTCCTATGTTCCCACATTTCTAGGACATTTTCGAAATTAGGTCTTGTCTTCCTACATTTCCCTTTAATTTAAGCCCTATCCTCCCACAACATTTTTTAGGGTTAGGGTTAGGGGTTAGGGTTATGGGGATCAAATCTGATACACATTTATGAAAAAGGAAATGTGGGAACATGGGCCTGATTTTGAAAGAAATCTTAGAAATGTAGGAACATAGGGCTGTAGGAACATAGGGCTGTAGGAACATAGGGCCTAATTTTCAGTGAAAAAAAAATTTCTTAGAAATGTGGGAACATAGGGCCTAATTTTCAGTGAAAACATTTTTTCTTAGAAATGTGGGAACATAGGCCATAGGACAATCTCCTGTCATGTGAGGAAGGGAAATGCTGCCATACTGGAAGAAAACAAACATCTGAGGGTGAAATAGAAGAAGGGTGATTTACACAAAGACGCCAACGGAAAATGTCTAACCGTAGAGACAAGAGATTCAGGAACTTCAGTCGGTAAGGCCTCCTGCACACTGGCTGCGTGGTGCGAGCGTGGCGTTTCTGTTGCGTGGCGTCTGCGTGGCGTTTTCTATGTCTTTGCACACCAGAAACGTGTCTGACGCGGCGCTGCTGCTGCTGCTGCTAGCCTTGTCTGTACACATGTATGTTTCCCATTGATAAAATGAAATAATAGCGTGTTCTTCAACTTTATTTTGTCAATATTTTTGTGTTTGTACATTTGTTTGCAGATATTTTGATCTATATATTTTTATATTTCAATTCCCTTTCCTGAGATAATAAAGTCCATGTTATTGTTATATCAGTTCAATTCAATTGAAATACAATTTAAAAAGGAGTTTTTTTTAAATTACATTTATATCTGCATTTATATCAAAACCTAGAGATTTTCAAACATATGTATTTGTGCCAAAGTGACATATAAACATCTTTTCGTATTCTATTTTGCCTGGAAACGCTTCCAACACGCTTGCGTGTTGCGTGAAAAATAGCCGTCGGTCCTATTTCTAGCATGCACGCGTTGTCGTCACGCCTGAGACCTGCGTGTCACGCAGGCAGTGTGCAAGATCTAACCTGTTACCATGGGAGCCGAAATAAAAACGGACACGCCACGCAGCTGACACGCTCACGCCACGCAGCCAGTGTGCAGGAGCTCTAAGGGCCGAGGCAGAAATCGTCAGACAGATTCAAGGAACGGCAAGAGACTCGGTTGTTTATGTCCAAATTACGAACCGGCTACGTAGCCGCGGTGTAATCCGCATCATGTCCCGCCTTCTGCACGCTCTACCCAGGCGCCACCCCTCGCCTAAACCAAACAGAGCATTTCCAAGAAGTGAGAATGCGTCTGACACGGAAAATCTCCTGTTGTGGGCTACATGTGAGGAAGGGAAAGGATTGCATCTGATTCTCCGTGCATTGCCCGGAGTTCATATGAAAAAACGGCCTCGGTTACAAATACAATGTTATGTTTTACCAAAACAAAGTGTTTATAGCGATACCATGTGCAGTTCTTCCCCCCATTCGTCTCATCTGAATCTGTTTCTTGTGCCAACAGTGATTCAGTCTGACTTACTGGATATAAATATTTCACAACAGCACATGTGATTAATGACAATATAAGCTACTTTCTGTGGTTCTGCTGCTTCATACGTAAACACACGGACAATGTGAGGCATTTTGCAGTTACTGCAAGGCTCTTTAAACATGAACAGGATAACTTTGGCCTCTCAAGACCGGTCCTGGGTGATGCAAATACTGTAGGAAACACAATGTTTTAGGCAAAGTGATTCACAAGCATCAACCATCTTAACCATCTTAATGAATAAGAGATAAGATGTGTGTGTGTGTGTGTGTGTGTGTGTGTGTGTGTGTGTGTGTTGGCTGCAGTGATGTGATGTGTGACTAATACTACTAAATAATATTTGCGGTACTTACCATTATGGTTATAGGATTCGCAATGCCTGATAGGGTACTGATGCAATATTATATATATATATATATATATATATATATATATATATTATATTTGATATGGTATTATGCAATTGGGCATTGTGTAATACAGAAGTTATTTGCTACAGCATGAGTTAACGGGAAATGTGCAATCATCAAAATGAAGTGCAATACGAGGGGGAGGATGTGTTCTGTACTTCTTCTGTGATTGTGAGGAAAGGTGTGTGTGTGTGTGTGTGTGTGTGTGTGTGTGTTATTGTGTGAGGGTATTTAGATTTTCATTGAATCATTGGATGAGATAATGTATGATTAGATATCTATGTAGGTTAACTTAACTGTTTATTGTGTGTTTATGCGCAATGTGTCACCATTTCGTTTCTCTTGAAAGCCCAAGATGAATTTCTCAAGAAAGGCTGATCTTATCTGATCTTATCTGATCTGATCTGATCTTATCTGATCTGATCTGATCTGATCTTATCTGATCTTATCTGATCTTATCTGATCTGATCTGATCTGATCTGCTCTGATCTTATCTGATCTTATCTGATCTGATCTGATCTGGTCATCTGGATTACTTTTAATATGAAAGCGTCTTGCAACAACATGATTTTTGGTTCAGATGAATGTTCATTTGTTCAAGCCGACCGAGTTAAACATGATGGATGCAAATAAAATGTTTTTTATCTTTGAAAAATGTAGAAAAATTAAGAGTGGGTAGGACCAAATACCTTGGGGTCTTGTTCGCGAGTGAGGGGACAATGGAGCGGGAGATTAGTCGGAGAATCGGCGCAGCGGAGGCGGTGTTCAAATTTATGTGTTTGTTTAGACTAAAGGTGCCCAAATTCTTTCATATGAAGGGCCAAAATGTATCTGGATGGAAGGCCACGGGCCAAAAATAAGTGTCGATGTTGAAGTATACCGTAATTCTTGCCATTCTCCGTAGATAAAACATACGTATGTAATTTAAATGGGAAGTTTACCAGCACTGTGCATTACATTGCCGTTAAACTCAGATTACGTACTTTTTAACTGCACAAAATGGACGTTTCATAGTCATTACTTTTAAAGTAAGAGGAGAATAAGCACGAGCATGTCAAATCCATGGCGGGCCAAAACAAAGAGAGCACAGGCCCCAAATTGGGCGGCCTTGGTTTAGACCAGTGATCGTCAACTGGCGGCCCGCGGGCCAGATCCGGCCCGCCAAAGCTTTTAGTCTGGCCCGCAGAATAATCACAAATTCAGAAAATGTAAAGAGGAAAAAATGCGTTCTGTTATTTAGCATTTCAAGCATTTACAGCAGGTAACATTACACAGGTAGAGCACAAACGCAGCCCCCTGTATTTGCATCTCTATTCACATGCCGGGATTCTGCACAGCGGTGCCCGCACTCCACACACACAGCTGAGCCGAGATGTGTGTGCATTAAAACACGCAGTACCTGACTGGGAACGATGCAAAGAGGATTACCAACGGCCGCTGGGGCAGATCAACTCATGCTAGTCTCGTTACTGTCAGTAGGCTACAATAAAACCTTTGTGAGTAAAAAGTCAATACTTATCAATGCACTCACCTGTAAAGACAGGCATAAAAATGTAGAAAGCGATATTTCAATCTGCTCTGTCTGCTCAGTCCACCGCGCTGTTTTACGCGAACACAGCTCTACTCTGCAAATAGAGAATTTTTACAAACAAGCTAAAACAAAAGCTGTCTGTTTGTAGTCTAACTGTTTATCTTAGTTTGCTGGGAATCTTGAAATTTGGACAAATTCTTATAAATTTAACTGCTGGCTTAACGAGCCATCGGTCAATCTATGGATGTATTAAGACCAAAACATATACATGTGGCTACTTAATATGCACGTGAATGACGCGACCATTATGTTCTTCATTCTTGATGATGATGCTGGTTGTATTATTTTGCAACAGCATCGTTTCATTGCAAATGGGCATAGGTGACGAATGCATAGCCTGCTTATCTGTCCATTCATCATTAAAGCTGGGCTTTTCCACGTCAACTTTTCGCTTCAGCCTGTTTGACGGTGACATTCTTACCTGACAACAGCCGTTTCTTTCTGCAAGCATTTTCCACCAATCAGGACGCTGCATACTACAACCATGTTTTCTAATCACAGACTTTAACCATCACTCCTCAGTGAACTGCCTCATAGTCTAAGATCTTTTTCTACTTAAAGAGCCAGTTATCAGTATGGAGTTTCCATGTTTTTTAGGAGTTTGCTCACACTAATACATGTAAAAAAATAAATAAATAAATAAAAAATATATATATATATATATATATATAGCATTTCGAACAAAAATCGGCGTATTAGGAAGTCCGGCCCCCGGAGTGTCTGCTTAGAAAAATTCTGGCCCTTGGAAAAATGTAGTTGATGACCAGGGCTTAATTTGAGCCGGAACACGCCGGAACATGTTCTGGCACCTCCGACGTTGGATCCGGAACCTTTTTTATTGGATCCGGCACCTCCTGTGTCACTATGAAAAATTAGTCGCCTAAATGAAAAAAATAAACTACTGTTTGTGTAGTGTTCAATGTTGTTATCTGTCTTGTTAGTCTTGATTCCCCATTGGAGTTCCACAAAAGTCTTGTGTTTGCATTTTCAATGCGTTTTGAGGTGAATTTTCAGGGTAAGACAGAGGGGGGAGAGGGACGGAGGGAGGGGAGACAGAGGGGGGAGAGGGACGGAGGGAGGGGAGACAGAGGGGGGAGAGGGACAGAGGGAGGAGAGGGACGGAGGGGGGAGAGGGACGGAGGGAGGGGAGACAGAGGGGGGAGAGGGACGGAGGGAGGAGAGGGACGGAGGGAGGGGAGACAGAGGGGGGAGAGGGACGGAGGGAGGAGAGGGACGGAGGGAGGAGAGGGACGGAGGGAGGGGAGACAGAGGGGGAGAGGGACGGAGGGAGGAGAGGGACGGAGGGAGGGGAGACAGAGGGGGGAGAGGGACGGAGGGAGGGGAGACAGAGGGGGGAGAGGGACGGAGGGGGGAGAGGGACGGAGGGAGGGGAGACAGAGGGAGGAGAGGGACGGAGGGAGGGGAGACAGAGGGAGGAGAGGGACGGAGGGAGGGGAGACAGAGGGGGGAGAGGGACGGAGGGAGGGGAGACAGAGGGGGGAGAGGGACGGAGGGAGGAGAGGGACGGAGGGAGGGGAGACAGAGGGAGGAGAGGGACGGAGGGAGGGGAGACAGAGGGGGGAGAGGGACGGAGGGAGGGGAGACAGAGGGGGGGGAGGGACGGAGGGAGGAGAGGGACGGAGGGAGGGGAGACAGAGGGGGGAGAGGGACGGAGGGAGGGGAGACAGAGGGGGGGAGAGGGACGGAGGGGGGAGAGGGACGGAGGGAGGAGAGGGACGGAGGGAGGGGAGACAGAGGGAGGAGAGGGACGGAGGGGGGAGAGGGACGGAGGGAGGAGAGGGACGGAGGGAGGGGAGACAGAGGGGGGAGAGGGACGGAGGGAGGAGAGGGACGGAGGGAGGGGAGACAGAGGGGGGAGAGGGACGGAGGGAGGGGAGACAGAGGGGGGAGAGGGACGGAGGGGGGAGAGGGACGGAGGGAGGAGAGGGAGGGACGGAGGGAGGGGAGACAGAGGGGGGAGAGGGACGGAGGGAGGAGAGGGACGGAGGGAGGGGAGACAGAGGGGGGAGAGGGACGGAGGGGGGAGAGGGACGGAGGGAGGAGAGGGACGGAGGGAGGGGAGACAGAGGGGGGAGAGGGACGGAGGGAGGGGAGACAGAGGGAGGAAAGGGATGGAGGGAGGAGAGACGGAGGGAGGAGAGGGACGGAGGGAGGGGAGACAGAGGGGGGAGAGGGACGGAGTGGGGGGCATCGGCACTTCAACAGTGCGACGCTGCACTCCAAGTGACACAAGCGCTTGTGCTGGTTGAGGATAAAAATGTCAAAAAGACAACAAAGTTTGCTTAACTTTTTCAAATACGCTGGCCAGTCGGATCCCAAACAAGCAAAAATCGTTTCTGCCGATCAATAACGTGGAGACCACGGTGGGTTTTATGTTTTAATTGTCCGATGGATAGTTGCTGCTTATGAAAACGATCGTTGCAGTGTACTTTTAATTTTTTTTACATTTCGCACCGATGCAGTGCACGTTCTGAAATAAAAATAAACATTTCCCTGATGTACACACAGCGTTGTTTAGGCTTTTTTAGTCAGAGTCAGAGAAGCTACGTAGGCAGGTGTAATTTTTGTTTTGGTTCCGTTACCTCCAACCCCCGTTTTGAGTCGCCGGATCCACCCCCCCTCTGCGCTCCGGGACCTCCCACTTTACAAATTAAGCACTGTTGATGACCCCTGGTTTAGACTATTATAAACCCAATGTTGCCCTTGAATTTGTTTCAAATCTCTTTTTTCTTGAAGTCTACCTCGCAGGTACATCGTTTCCTCTGTGCTCCTTGCTGACGGTTAGCAGTTTAGCGTTTTGACAACACAGAGACAGAGACATAAGTAAGTAATTTATTTGATAAGGCACCTTTCACAGACAGTTACAAAGTCCTTCACACAAAAAACATTTGATTAAAATACAATATAAGCCAAAACAGAAAAAAATCAAGCAATAACAAATGCAATTTCAATGAGGATTAAAAGAATGAAACCCAAAATTACAAACATTACATTACAAGCGGCGAATTTCTGACCTTTACCGCCCGCACCCGCAACATGTGTGTTAACACTCCCGTCCGCTCCCGCAAAACTCTGAGAATTTATGCCCGCACAATAATAGAGATGCATTGATGTTGTGTCTTCTCCCGTCCCGCATGAGAAAACACGTCATTTTATAGGTTAATAGGGAGAAGATGAAGGCAAAGAAGGCAGGTGCTTGCTGCTGTTGGGGAGTTGGGGCTGTGGGGGGAGGAAGGAGCTGAGGATGAGGGAGAGAGGGGGAGGAAGGAGCCGAGGATGAGGGAGAGAGGGGGAGGAAGGAGCCGAGGATGAGGGAGAGAGGGGGAGGAAGGAGCCGAGGATGAGGGTGAGAGGAGAGGGAGAGGGGGAGGAAGGAGCCGAGGATGAGGGAGAGAGGAAAGGGAGAGAGGGGGAGGAAGGAGCCGAGGATGAGGGTGAGAGGAGAGGGAGAGAGGGGGAGGAAGGAGCCGAGGATGAGGGAGAGAGGAGAGGGAGAGAGGGGGAGGAAGGAGCCGAGGATGAGGGAGAGAGGAGAGGGAGAGAGGGGGAGGAAGGAGCCGAGGATGAGTGTGAGAGGAGAGGGAGAGAGGGGGAGGAAGGAGCGAGGATGAGGGAGAGAGGAGAGGGAGAGAGGGGGAGGAAGGAGCCGAGGATGAGGGAGAGAGGAGAGGGAGAGAGGGGGAGGAAGGAGCTGAGGATGAGGGAGAGAGGAGAGGGAGAGAGGGGGAGGAAGGAGCTGAGGATGAGGGTGGACGGAGCCTTGGCTCGGAGCTCCCCCGTCCTGGGAGGCTCAGACACGCTGGTGTCTGCTCATAGATGGCCTATACGTTTACTCAGTCAGTAATATATATACTCAGTCAGTATATGTATATATACTCAGTCAGTATATATGTATATCTATGGTTTCTGCTGGCGTGGGGGGGTTCCAGGCTACATCCTGATCCCGCAGTGTTTTTTTTAGCCGCCCACTCCCGCCCGCAGCAAAGTTAAAACCGCCCGCTCCCGCGAGATTTGTGTGGGGAGACCCAATCCCAATGCAGCCCTCTACTTCAAAGGAACGATCACCTTTAGTCTTTAAACGAGTGCGTGGGACAACCACTAGTCCCTGGTTAGAAGACCTGAGTGACCTGTTAGTGATGTACGGATGGAGCAGGTCAGAGATATAAACAGGCGCCTGTCCATGCAATACTTTATAAGTAAGAACTAGAACCTTAAATTGTATCCTAAACTTTACTGGAAGCCGATGTAACTTGTGTAACACAGGAGTGATGTGTGACTTCCTGGTGGACCTGGTCAACAGCCTAGCAGCTGAATTCTGCACTAGTTGCAGACGGTCCTGGGATGACTTGCTAAGACAAGTGAAAATGGAGTTGCAGTAATCAAGCCGTGATGAAACGAAAACATGAATGATCATCTCAAGTTCACCTTGCGAAACCACGGTCCTAAGTTTAGCAATGTTTCTCAGTTGAAAGACACATGTACGGGTCAGTGACCTGAGTAAGTAGGGTTGGGTACCGAAACCCGGTTCCACTATGGAAAAAATCCACAGTAACCTATCTACTTAGCTATTGTTGCAGCAGATTAAGCTATTTCTGAGTTGTTTCAGTCTGCAATGAGTACTGAATGTTAACCGTTTTACCCTGTGATGTCAAGCTGCTAGTTTATCTGTATTTTGCTATCTTGCTAACTTTCCTGTTCATCACACGTTACTAGCTAGTGTGTGATACGTTTTTTGGGGCTTTAATCGTTACTGTGCTGGAGAGGATGTTCATTTTACTTGCACAGTGTGATAATCAGTGCTTGCTCTTGCATTGGCAAATCATGACATTTGAGATTTCTACAGTGAAAAACAAAACTTGGAGATATTACTGGTACAACAACAATTTATTGTTATTTATTAACAACAAATGTACGTATTTATTAAAACAAGCCGTGTGTGCGTGTGTGTGTGTGCGTCATTCTCTTGACAGCTGTTGTAAGATGGTGCTGCAACTC
The DNA here is from genome assembly GCF_008315115.2 of Sander lucioperca. Classification (NCBI taxonomy): domain Eukaryota; kingdom Metazoa; phylum Chordata; class Actinopteri; order Perciformes; family Percidae; genus Sander; species Sander lucioperca. The sequence goes on from NC_050177.1 coordinate 5,191,862, forward strand.
CTTTGAGAGAGCTCCGTGCATGTGTGTGTGTGTGTGTGTGTGTGTGTGTGTGTGTGTGTGTGTGTGTGTGTGTGTGTGTGTGTGTGTGTATGTGTGTGTATGTGTGTGGGAAGGGGGCAGAGGAGAAATAAAGAGAGGAAGCAGACGTGTAGATGCGACCGGAGCAGAGTTGGTGAAATAAGTTTAGGTGTTGTAGGCCTACGCGGTGTGTGCGGTGTCCGAAACAAACTCGACACACATTTTTTTAGTTTCTAGGTTTTCAGCAGTGATAAATCTGTTAGGTCAGGCTGCAGGCATCAACAGCTTTTCCGAACTAGCATCCGTGGCTAAGCGAACTTCTGATAGGGTGGGCCGACTGCTTGCCTTTACGTGATTTGTCAAGATCCGAGGTAAATCACGTAGTGTCCTCTGGGTAGTGTAGTTTATGTAAAGCTTTCTCTGTCAGTGGTAGAGTACCGGCTACATGCGAGAAGTAGCGGTACGCAAGAAAAAGTGCAGGTACGCTTAAGAGTAAAATGTAGAAGTGCCGGTACCGTGTACCGGTGAGTACCGGCCCACTTCGAGCACTGGTGATAATTATACATTTTATTTCAGTATTTGTTAATAAGTGATTAAAACCCCACTGTTCATATATATCTATATATATCATATATATCAGATAATAGTAGATATAACAGCTGTGACATTAATGTACCTTTTTTGGGTTTATTTAAGAAAATTCCTTCATATATCCAGCAATGTACAGCTTGTCACTGCCTGTAATGCCCCATCTTACCACCAAGTAAAAAGTTGAACTCAAACAATATGATATTCAAACTTTTGACTGCATTCTTTAATAACTACATAACACAATACTTGTACTTTCACTTTCAGTACTTGAGTAGTACATTTTAAAATGAACTACTTGCAATACTTATGTACAAAGAATGTTGAATACTTTAGTACTTTCACTTAAGTGTGGTGATTAAAGAGCACTTAGTCACTTTTTTGATAGAGCACTTGTACTTTTACTCAAGTATGGTTCTGTAGTACTTTATACATGTCTGTCAAATACCGAGGAAGGCACATTGCTGCTAAAACAGATCTGTCAGTACTTGGCTTCTCTTCAGGTGTATTTAAACAGCTCCGTCTAACTCAAGATAACACGCCAAAGTGCCAGAATAGTCTTTAAGATCTTATGGTGAAAGACTCGGATTGAGTTACAGTTTTCGAGAGGTTCACGTCAGGCTACGCCGTAGGGTCGGTATCTCCACGTACCTACGTATGTAGCCACGGCGTAGATTTTAGGCAGAAGCATAAATCACGCTTAAAGTGCCCATATTATGAAGAAATCACTTTTTCTGGGATTTGGGGAGTTATTTTGTGTCTCTGGTGCTTCCACACGCATACAAACTTTGAAAAACCATTCATGCTGTTTAGAGTGAGATACGGTTTCTGAATGTGTCCTGCCTTCAGTCTCTGGGTGAGCTGGTCAAAATCTGCACGGCTTTCTACGTCACTAGCCGAGACGAGGGGCCTAGGGGGCTAACCGTTAGCATGCTAGCTCGTTCTCAATAGCAGAACACTGCTACAACACACAACAAATTCACCCTAATCTACAAAATAAATTGTATAGAACTACTTCCATGTCCCTGTTCTGCAGGTATTCCACACAAAGTTGGAAGTGCGTCCTCGTTTAGAAGAAGTCTCCCGGCTAATCCTGCCTTGTACTACTGAAGTTGGAGAAACAGCTAGCTAGCTCATGTAGTCCTTACCTAGCTACTGAGCATGTGGTCTTATCTAGCTACTGATCATGTGATCTTACCTAGCTACTGAGCATGTGATCTTACCTAGCTACTGAGCATGTGATCTTCTTCTTCTTCTTCTTCTTCTTCTTCTTCTTCTTCTTCTTGTGTTTTTGAATGGCGGTTGGCAACCAGCTTTTTGGAGCATTACCGCCACCATCTGGACTGGAGTGTGGATCAAGAGGTCAACCTACACTTTCTTAAATCCTTTTTAATGACCCAGTTATCTTCAAAAAAGAAAACAAAAAATAAAAACAAATTTCACCTGATCCTTTTTGCAGTATATCATGTAAATTTAATATCATCTGGTTTTCACCCAGTTGTGAAATCAATCTTTGTCTGGCTTGATGGTATTTAGGACAATACATAACTACATGCTCTATGGTCTCTTGACTATTGCAATATTCACACATTCCATCAACATGCTTTTTCATTATAAAATTCATTATAGGTTTTAGCTTTAATTATACTCTTGACTTCAGCTTTACTGTATTCAATATCCACCTCTACATCAGGCAGCTCTGCTGCTTTCTTTGCATACTTATCTGCCAATTCATTACATCCTACACCTATATGGGCAGGTACCCATATAAATGTAGTACTAATACCAGACTTAATCAGATTGTTAGCTAATTGCATTATTTCATACACTATGTCCTGTCTAGACTCAGAGTGAAGAAACTTACGGCTTGTCAAAGCTGAGCTGGAGTCTGAGGCAATCACAGCTTGCTTAGGTCTATTGCTCTCTACCCACATCAAGGCCATCCATATTGCTAATAGTTCTGCTGTGTATACTGCTAAATCATCATTAATTCTTTTAGCAGATCCAATGTTTAATTGAGGGATAACATACGCAATTCCCATTTTCGTATCCGTCTTCTTAGATGCATCAGTGTATATAATGACTCCTTCTTTATATTTCCTTGAAATGTATCTCTGTACCCTGTAATGATCCACTTCATTAACCTCATTTTCCCCCAATAAGCCTAAGTCCACTGGAACCTCTGACAAAAGCCAAGGAGGAACAACTGGATAAACAACTGAAGGGCTTATTTTCAGTGCACTGATTCCCATCATTATTACCTTCTGCCTTATTGTCCATCCAAAACTCTTAATTAGATCATTCTCTCTTTCTTGACATTGCCATAGAACTGACTGACTCAAATGTTTGTCACCATGACCCCTCAAATTCACCCAGTACACAAGAGACAACTGGTCTCTTCTAAGATGGAGAGGCATCTCCCCCATCTCTACCTGAACTGCTGCCACTGGAGTGGTCTTAATTGCCCCACAACAAAGCCTCAAACCTTGATTTTGAATGACATCTAACTTCTTTAATGATGTTTTAGCAGCTGACCCATACACTATACACCCATAATCAAATACCGATCTCATCAGCCCTGTATAAATGAATATGCATTGTCCAAGTCAGTTTTTTGTCAAACCAAATACCCAAATATTTGAAGAATTCTACTCGTTCTAACTCTGTCCCAGATAATTTGATTTTCATATCCATACGTATTTTCTTCCTAGAGAAGAATAAAGTCTTAGTTTTGTCTATAGAGAACCTAAATCCCCATTGAACAGCCCATTCTTGGACTTTGTTTATTGCCTGCTGCATCTTAACCACTACAAAATCTATATTTCTTCCCTTTTTCCACATTGCTCCATCATCTGCAAACAATGCTACCCCAACTGAATTTTGTATATCCTTAAAAATATCATCAATCGTTATTGAAAATAATAGTGGACTGATAATGCTCCCTTGTGGGACACCATTTCCCACACTGTAGCTCTTACTTAGTTCCCCATTCATTTTAACTTGAATTGTTCTGTCAGATAAAAACCATTTCATCCACTGGAACATCCTTCCCTTTATTCCCTATATTCTTAACTTAATCAGCATACCATCTTTCCACAACATATCATATGCCTTTTCAATATCAAAAAATACTGCCACTACAGATTCTTTATTCACCTGAGCCTTCCTTATTGTATTTTCTAGGTATACAATGGGATCTCTTATAGTGTCTATGTTTAAAACTCACTAATAAACTACACAATTATCCCGCCGCCAGCTCGAGAGCACAGAGAAGCAACGAGACTTCCGGTTTCCTCCAAGTCAGGGATTTTCAGATTAAAAGTTTAAAATGAAAGAACGCCTCCACCTGGAGGTCAGGAGGGGAACTACAGATACACATTCAGTTAATGAATCAGGTAGTGGTGGACTGGAACTGAGTACATTTACTCAAATACTGTACTTAACTCGAGGTACTACGAGGTAAACAATTTGTTAGTATAAAGAGAAATAACTAAATATAATGTAAGCATTTATATGTATGTTTCCACCAGACTCCATTTAAATAAAATAGCAATTTCATGATTATTAAAAACACTTCATTTATAGTCGAGAGAAAAATAAAAAAATATATATCAACTGTTCCAACAATCACCACTCTGGTTTGGTTTAAATAAACTCTTAATTCACCCATTTCCATGTGGAAATATGCTGGCTCTATACACGGTAAAAGTCCTGATTATTTACATGGAGTCTGGTGGGTTTGGTGACGGTGATTTCGGGGCTGTTTCATGTTAAACTACAAGGATCTTACTCTTTAACTAAAAGGTCTATCTCTGTAGGGATCCTTTCATAATGTTGTCAGACTCTTAGAATAATAATCTGAGTCTGTCAGCGACAACAACAGAACTTTTAGTGGATGGAAACTTCACCTTTTAATTAGGAGTTTAAACACAGACACAACAGGAAGAATAAATCCATCAAATCAAGTCACTAATAATCAGCATGTGGCCTTGTTTTATTTCATTCATTTTGCATTTAGTTGTTCCACATTCCCAGACATTTCAAACAATTCAATCATTGAGGTTATTCTACAAGTCAGATGAATAAATCGGCTGTTTCCTATCTGACCTGGTCTGTTTCCTGCTGCTCCATCATTCTTTAGTGTCTGCTGGAAACAGTTAGCTTTCTATTTCCTGACTTTGTATGACATCATCAGTGTCTCTGCTTTCAGTCTGAACAGACCTCAACAGATTTAAAACCACATTCAGTCACAGAAAATACAAACAGGGAATATAAAATGTCAGAAGAAGATTATGAAATGAAAGGTTCACACTTCACACTCTCTCTCTCTCTCTCTCTCTCTCTCTCTCTCTCTCTCTCTCTCTCTCTCTCTCTCTTCACATCAAGTTCAAGTCAGTTAACTTAACACCCCCCATCCGTTTTTCAAACTACAAAGTAAAATGAAATTAGATTTTATAACAATATTAATCTTTAGAGCTTTTGGGACAAAGAGTCTATGTACATGAAGGATTGTTTGTTCCACAATGACAAAACTATCATATCTGCAGAGTGTCAGTTACTGGCTTGTAAGAGAACTAAAATCCAAACTTTAAGAGTCTGACTGGCCAACAGGAATAAAAGACGGGAAAAGCAATAAGATGAGACAGACATTAGGCAGAAAGGTTGTAACCCTAGTGCTACCAAAGCAGAAGGTAATAGCAGAACCATTAAAAGGTGAAGGAAGTAAGGTCAGTATTGGGATGGGAGTTATTGTTGAGGAGTCATTCTGCAGGAATGAAAACAAGTCAGACATTTAGAAACTTTGGTTTTTGTCATCACACGAGGCTAATTGATTATGAATTATTGATACAATCAAGTGTAGCAGTCATTAACATCTGTCCTTGTTCTTAGACAGTTGTGATGCTCCACCAGATGTTCCAGCTGCAGTCAGTTAGCTGCACATGTCCAAACTGTGCAGCTTGATGTAGAATCAACAGTAGCAGTTGACAGGCTGTTGTTGTACCTCACATTCCTCCTGTTTAACAACACTGGGCACTTTTCCCAGGTTGGTGAAAAGACTTGGGTGACCATATTTGGCAGGAGGTTTAGGGCTCCTCCCCTTAAGAAAATGGGATGATTTAAAAAAAAAAAAATGCAATTTGACAGCATTTTGGAGCATTATTATTACCATATCTGTGTCTAAAACAGTTAGTTGTGATGCTCAGATTGATTTTACATTCACTTGGCTTCGGTACTGTCCAAAACTGCTGGAGTCTGTGATGAAGACTGAAGCTAAAAGTTCAGATATAATATTCACAAAGTCAACATTAATTAAAGTGGTTGTACTCCCAGTTTGTGTGTTGGTTGGCTGTCCCAGCTGATTTCTGCTGATTGGAAACATCTCCAACTTTCCATCTGACAACTGAAGAAGGAAAGTGAACCGACAGCAGCACCTGTCCGTCCATCAGTCACCTGGAGCGGGAGGGAGGGACACGCGCTTCCGCTGTTCTGACAAAAAGTGATCACAGCCCCTACCTTTACACTGAAAAGTTGTTTCTGCCTCAAAAATACTGGATTTCAATTAATGTACGTTTCAACTTGCCAAAAAGTGATCGTAGCTCCTAGCTTGTGTTTGAAAACTAAAGATTAAAGTCAAAGTAGGGGTGTTGATAATTTGTCTGTATGTATGTACTGATGAATGAAATCATGATATGATCAAATGAATAAATGATCTCCCTCAAGATGAAACGTAGAGATTTTATTAAAAGCATTTAGAAACATTAGACTATATGATGATTGTTTATAGAAACATTTGTTTTCCAAATTTTAAATATATTACAATCTGATTCAAAATATAAAGGACATAATAGTAACCAATAACAGTTGATTATTTTTAGATGTTACATATCATGAAGTGTTTTTAGTCCAACAGTTCAAATGTTGATAATCCCAGAGATGAAATCAGATGAATGTTTTTGTGTTTGAGTCTCAGATCTGCTTCACAGTGCAGAGTGTGTGTGATGGTGAACAGACTGAACTTTGATTTCAGCAGCTGATCTTCAGTCAGTGTTTCTGTCCACAGGAGAGACTCTCAGTCCTGCAGAGGACACAGAGACACTGAGGAACCAGGTAACCAGAACCCAAACCCAGGATAAAGAGGTTGAGTGAATGTGGTGTTGAAGGTGTGGAGGAGGATCAGTGAGTCAGAGGAGACTCTGTAGAAGGACAGAGAGCCAGCAGGAACGTCCACATACACTGCTACTCTGTTAGAGACAGAGGAGGAGGAGATGGATGATCTTCTGTTATTGTGCCTGACAGAGTAACGACCATCATCAGAGCAGTGCAGTCTCCAGGACTGATCATTCCATCCAAATGCACAGTCTTCACTGCGTCCTTTCCTGCTGATTCCTCTGTAACTCACTGCTATACAAACCCCTCCTCTCCTCTCGACCTCCCAGTAACAGCGACCAGTCAGACCATTTCTACACAGCAGCTGAGCCCAGTAGTCAAATCTGTCTGGATGATCAGGATATGACTGTTTCTCCTCCACACATGTCACCTTCCTGTTGTTGTCAGACAGTTTGAGTCTTCTGTTTACTGTGTTTGTGTCCAGTTCCAGTTCACACACATCTGATGGAGAGAACAAGACACAATACAGCTGCAGGTTATCATCTGATGATTTATTAACAACTTTACTGACAATAACTGAAAGAAAATCATTCAAACGTTCATTTCATATTCAGCTGTGAGTGATGTTTAACAATCCAGTTCTAACAACATGAACAGTTAGTGAACATGAGAGTCAACATGTCAACAATGTTCAGCTTCTTGTCCTCGTGTTGACCCGATGATGACAGCTGATGATCCAAATCTAGAAACATGAACTGAATAAAGTCTCACTAATAAAACTGTCACATCTTCTTCTACTGCAGCACAAAGCAGCTCTGAACCATCTGCTTTCTAAAACTGCTATTAGCTGATGTTCACTTTATAGAAATACCAGTTTATGTATGAAAAATGAGTATTTATGGTATGTTTGTGTCTGTGTCGTATATCTGATACCAGGTCTCCATCAGGGAGGAACTGGAAGATAAATCTACCTCAACTCACTTTATTACCTTTTAAACATCTTTGTAACATTAATTATATCATGTTGTGTTCATGAACTGTGAGTTTTTTCAATGAAAAATACATTTCCCATAATCCTATGTTTTGAAGTGAAGTGTAATGTATTTTCAGTGGAGTAATCTAAGTGAATTATTTTCTGTATAGCTCCACTCCTAGCCAATCAGATGACTTTGTTGGGGAGTAGAAAAGAAAGGAGGAAGTCAGAGAGGACATGTAGAGCACGTTGGGGGGAGAAACATGCAGTCAGCAGAGGAGAGAAAAACTAACTTTAATGTCCAGCTGACTGATGTTTGGAGACTAATGGACTTTAAAGTTTTGGCACAAGTATAATTTTTGCAGCTAACAGTCGTGTTCAACTCTCAGTTTGGTAACTTGTTATCCGTAGTTTGAAGTGAAGTTCAGGCAGGTTAGCTGAGTTTTTGTTTTCACTAGCTTTGGAAAAGTGTTAACTGTTAACTGTTGAAGTTTAAGCTAGCGCCGCCGTGAGGGACAGTCAGCTGTAAACACCAGCCGCAGCTTTCACCGAGGACTGGGAGAAACCAGGACTTCACTGGAGGACTAGGACTGCACCATAATAAGAAAATATCTGATAACCTTGTTAAATATCACGATAACGATATCATTACGAAAAATAAACTCTTTCCTTTCTGTTTCTTAATTCTCAACTGTACAAAATTAGTGTTTCAGACAGAGGGTGAATACAGGTATATGCAGACAGACAGCATGAGAAAAATAAAGTGTTTTTTTTTAACATTAATGGGGCATTCACACCAAAAACAGGCGCTTTCAAGCGCAGTTAAACGCAGCTTAATTTCATGGAGAGAGAGAGAAAGAAAAGAGACAAGTGAGACATAGCGAGTGCTTTCTTGTTGCAGGAAACAGTCAGCGGTTCCAGTCCCGGGCAGTTCAGTGCTTGTGTTTGGTGTTTTAAAACTTTCTTGTGGCAGAGATAGAGGCAGTGATGTTTCCTGTTTTCCTAATATATATCGTACGTAATAGTATATCGACTCAATATCGTTATTGCAATATATCGAAAGTGTCGCAATAAGTATGCAATATTTTGTTTATTGTGTGGAGCGCTGCGTCCCGTCCGTTGGCTGTGTGGCTTAGATGTGTTTGATTTAGAGCTTGAAACACTATAATGATCATGTTTCATTGGCCAGTTACCGTGCCATTTGCACATTAGTGCATGTCAGCGCACGGGTCCACTACGTGACAAACCCTATGGAGCGTACCACATGTCCACTACGTGACAAACCCTATGGAGCGTACCACGTGACGTGTGTGCATATTTTGACAGAGTGACAGTACAGTGAAGAAATAGATAGAGACAACTAAACGAAACGAATCAGAGAAGAGAAAGAAAAGTTGTGTCCTGTTCTCTTTATATATTTTATACTGTCCAACCAGTAGAACATGTCCTGTTTTGTAGACATGTTCCTTATTTATTTATTCTTGTTGTACCAGACCAATATGACCGTCAGTTGAAATAAACCTGGTGTTGTAAGAAAACTTGTTTAATTTGTTATGAATCTATAATGTTATATGTTATCTATGCGTTTTCCCGTAACTTTTGTAATTTTACATATCTTTAAAAAGATCAAAATTAATATCGATATCGCAATATTCATTATCGATATTGCAATATCATATTTTGTCAATATCGTGCAACCCTAATGTCTATATAATAACATCCACTGGTAAAAGGAGATTTAGCCAATTCACCATGAATTGCTAAGCACTCTTATACTCTGTTGCTTTGCTGTATAGTTTTCTGTGTTGTGTCTTGTCTTATGTTAAGTTCTGCGTTGTGCTTTGTTTTGTTGTATTCTGTTTCTGGGATGTTTTGTTTTGCTTGTGTTGTCTTCCTTTTTGTTTCTTTGCATTTTAAAAAAGCTTAGCATTTCTTAGCATTTTAAATTTGCACTGTCCCCTTTCATAAAATAAACTGAACTGAAGCACTCAGCATCTTGTTCAGTAAAACATTGAAATAGTAAATAACCTCATCTAATATAAAACTTCCAGCACCAGGAAGGTGTTAAACTAGTGAAAGACAGCTGAGTTCTCTCAGAGCAAACTTAAAACACACTCACACTTCCTCAGACCAGGTCTCAGTCTCTGCGGTCCACCATGGTCCACCCTGCAGGAAAAAACAAAGACACAATCAACTTCATACACCAGGGCTGTGGATAATTGCATAATGTAACCATCATAGTCAGGGCCGGCCCTGTACATCTGAGGGCCCTTTGTTGTATTTGTCGGTCAAATCCGAGGCCATTTAGTGAAGGCGCGGCGGGGACACAGGCAGCGGCAGCGGAGGGCAGCGGGTTCCGCTGTATGTAGGTCACCGTTTTTGCCACTTTTAGATTTAAGCAAACATCATGATCCTTGCTTGTCGCTCTATCAGCAACACCGAACATTTCATTACCAACATTCATAGGGTTGCCATGTCAGTCAGAATCAGGTAATGTTAAATGGGTCACGGTCCGGGTCTATGGTCAGACCAAAGTTTGGGGGCCCCCTAGTGGCCACGGGGCCCTAAGCAGCCACTTAGTTTGTGTATAGGGAGGGCCGGCTCAGATCATAGTGTGAAATATAGTTTTCAAAGAGACAGAGTGAGACTTCGTCGACTCTACAGCTCTCACTACAGCTTGTTCAAGTCACAGTCAGGGCAATGCTGCTGAAGCTGTCGCGGTGCGGTTACACTTACTCTGAGACAAGCACAACAGCGTTCTCTATGCCCTAGTGACATACTGACAGGCTGGAGGTGGTTTGGGAGGAAAAATTAGATACATATGTTTGGCTTATTTTTCCAAATTAAATTAATTATTTTCTTAGAGAGAAAGTAAGCTACCGAAAAAAGGTACCGTTGGGTACTGGAACCAAATTTCAGCTACCTATATCGGTACAAACGTTGACTAGTAAAAGAAAGTACTTAATTTGAATGTATGTTGCTTAAAGTGATAAGTGAGTTGATTAAATCTTATTTTGTTAATGCCAATTGAATCGTTCCAGACCTCTGACCTTCAATACACCTTTACTCAGATCCTCCATTAAACATGAACCAGAGTCCCTTAGTACGTGTCTGTCCGTCCATACCTGAGAGTGTCTAGTCTCCAGTTTGGATCCTTAAGTCCATCTGACAGCAGCTTCACTCCTGAGTCTCCTGGATGATTGTAGCTCAGGTCCAGCTCTCTCAGATGGGAGGGGTTGGAGCTCAGAGCTGAGGCCAGAGAAGTACAGCCTTCTTCTGAGATCAGACAGCCTGAGAGACTAAACACACACACACACACACACACACACACACACACACACATGCAAGCGTGTGCACACACACACACACACACACACACACACACACACTCATATGCAAGCGCACACACACACACACACACACACACACACACACACACACACGTATGCAAGCACACACATGCATGCATGCGCGCACACACACACATACACACACACACACACACACACACACACACACACACACGCGCGCGTCATGTTAGACATTCACATTTGTCCACTGTTGTCCTCAACTAAGGATTTACTTAAGAAAAAAGCATGTGGTGGTATACTTTAAACCACCGGTGCTCATGGAAGGGAATTAAGTTCATGGAGAGGAGGAAGAGTTATGACCAAAAAAGCCATAAAAAACATATCCAGGCACTCAAGGTTGGTTACAAAAAATACATGAATTGTTGTTGAAAATTGTTACTTAGGTCCTAACTGAACACCAACCTGAGAGTTTCCAGTCTGCAGTGTGGACTCTTCAGTCCAGGAGACATCCGCTTCACTCCTGAATCCTGCAGGTCATTGTTACTCAAGTCCAGCTCTCTCAGACTAGAGGACTGGGAGCTGAGAACTGAGGACAGAGCTTCACAGCTTCTCTCTGACAGGTTACAAGCACTTAACCTGAAGAGAAATCAGCAATAAAAAATTAAAACTATTACACAATTTGGTTTACTCTAAATAAAAACTTAATTTAATCTTGATAGTTATGTGCACGTACAGAGCTTTGTTGGAGGCTTTGACCACTGGCAGCAGCCTCAGAAGAGCCTCCTCTGAAGCAGAGTATTTCTTCAGGTCAAACACATCCAGATCTTTTTCTGATGATAGTAAGATGAAGACCAAAGCTGACCACTGAGCAGGAGACAGTTTATCTGTGGAGAGACTTCCTGAACTCAGGGACTGTTGGATGCCCTCCACTAGAGAACGATCATTCAGTTCATTCAGACAGTGGAACAGATTGATGCTTCTCTCTGCAGACAGATCCTCACTGATCTTCTTCTTGATGTACTCAACTGTTTTCTGATTGGTCTGTGAGCTATTTACTGTCTGTGTCATCAGACCTCGTAGGAGAGTCTGATTGGTCTCTAGTGAAAGACCCAGGAGGAAGCGGAGGAACAAGTCCAGGTGTCCATTTGGACTCTGCAAGGCCTTGTCTACAGCACTCTGGTAGAACTGTAAAGATCCATCTTCTCTGGTTTCAGTCTTCTGGGATGTTGATTCTTCTTCTGCCAGCAGGTTGACTCCAGAGTTGATGAATGTCAGATGGACATGAAGAGCAGCCAGGAACTCCTGAACACTCAGATGGACGAAGCAGAACACCTTGTCCTGGTACAGTCCACGCTCCTCTTTGAAGATCTGTGTGAACACTCCTGAGTACACTGAGGCTGATCTGATATCGATGCCACACTCTGTCAGGTCTGATTCATAGAAGATCAGGTTACCTTTCTGCAGCTGCTCAAAAGCCACTTTTCCCAGAGACTCAATCATCTTCCTGCTCTCTGGACTCCAGTGTTGATCTCTCTCAGATTTTCCATGATATTTGACATTCTTCAGTTTGGACTGAACCACCAGGAAGTGGATGTACATCTCAGTCAGAGTTTTGGGCAGCTCTCCTCCCCCTCTGGTCTTCAACACCTTCTCCAGAACTGTAGCAGTGATCCAGCAGAAGACTGGGATGTGGCACATGATGTGGAGACTTCGTGATTTCCTAATGTAGGAGTAGATTTGGCTGGCCTGATCCTCATCTGTGAATCTCTTCCTGAAGTACTCCTCCTTCTGTGGGTCAGTGAACCCTCTGATCTCTGTCACCATGTCAACACACTCAGCAGGGATCTGATTGGCTGCTGCAGGTCGTGTGGTTATCCAGAGGCGAGCAGAGGGAAGCAGATTCCCCTTGATGAGGTTTGTCAGCAGCACACCCACTGAGATGGACTCTGTAACATCAGTCAGGACCTCAGTGTTGTGGAAGTCCAGAGGAAGTCGACACTCATCCAGACCGTCAAAGATGAACACAACCTGGAACTCTTCAAACCTGCTGATTCCTGCTTCTTTGGTTTCACTGAAGAAGTGATCAACAAGTTCCACCAAGCTGTACTTTTTCTCTTTCAGCACATTCAGCTCTCTGAAAGTGAATGGAAATATGAACTGGATGTCCTGGTTGGCTTTGCCTTCAGCCCAGTCCAGAGTGAACTTCTGTGTTAAGACTGTTTTCCCGATGCCAGCCACTCCCTTAGTCATCACTGTTCTGATTGGTTCATCTCTTCCAGGTGGGACTTTAAAGATGTCTTCTTGTCTGATTGTTGTTTCTGGGTTTGCTGGTTTCCTGGATGCTGTTTCAATCTGTCTGACCTCATGTTCTTCATTGACCTCTGCAGTCCCTCCCTCCATGATGTAGATCTCTGTGAACATCTTATTCAGAAGTGTTGGGTTTCCTGCTTTTGCAATCCCCTCAAACACACACTGGAACTTCTTCTCCAGGTTGGACTTGAATTTAGGGCGGCATACTGCAGCACGAGTTTCTGAACAACCTAACAAACAAACAACAAATTAAAACCAGAGAATCTAAACATTTAAGGCTGTATCAGTTTTAAGAAAAACAGCCCTTGATCTGATGCAAATGTGTGCAGTTAAGTTACAGCATAGTTTGGAAATATACACTTCTCACATTTTGCCTCCATTTCCTCTTTTCATCATGATAAATCTGTTAAAATCCTCTTACTGCTCTTCAGACGATCAGCCAGCTCCTCCTGCTTCATTCTCCTCAGGAAGTGCAGTGTGATCTTCAGAAATGCCTCTCTGCTGCTCCTCCTCTGCTCTTTATCCTCACCGTCCAACACATCTTCATCCTTCCTCTGACTCTCTAAGCATTCTGGGTAATTTGGACTCAGAACCTTCTGAAACTTCTTCAGCTCGTTCTTTACAAAAATGACAATGCTTTCCTCCAACAACTGGAACAGAATGATAAACTCAACATTTAGTTTAAAGAACTCAACATGTGATTCATCTCTCACTCTGAAGGCCTGCTGGTTGAAAAGAGCAGCATGGAGACTATTGGGATCTGAATGGTAGTTTATCATTTCATTTGTAGATAATAATGAAAACACCATTTAATATGTACACACCATAAATATGGAGTCCAGGTCTGTTTTCTGCTGCAGGTCAGACTGACCACCAAGGCCCTCTGAGCTCTCCTGGTGAACTCTGTAGAGAAAACATCAAGTGTAAGAACATTTAATGGTCTGTGCACAGTCCTGGTGATGACAACTGTGGCTCTTGAGGTAACACAATGGAGTGTTATGTGGTTCAGGACAATAGTTTAGACGCATACTGGTCATTGGCTAAATCACCAAATGCATCGATGACATCATATCGAGGATTAATGTACAGACATTCCTGAATAAGAAGAATCTTTTTTTTAACAGGGACAGCAATCAACATGAGGCACTAGATGGCAGTTTCTCAGAGTTTTTAAATAGGTGCAATTGAATACACCATTAGTTTAATGATTTATTTGGAGCCGACATCTTTTACCTTCGTTCGAGTTTCCATAACTCACAGGTAAGGCAAAATGTTCCCACACCATTGACTTCAGGGGAGAAGGAGAATTTTCCAGTTCTGTTGTTTCTCCATCATCTCCAACTCTGATGAATAAATGTTACCCAGTGTCTTTAGCTACATGCTACCAGCCGGTAAGCTAAACTGTGTCTGTTGTTTTTATCTTTGGTCATACACAAGTAGGCTGGGGTGTAGAGAGAAAAAAATACTGGGGGACTTGTAGATCGTGTTTCTGATTTAGATAGTCCAAATTGAAAGCTCATTTGGATACATTCTGGAATTTAAAATCAAAATCTTAACACACAGCATATTGACAAATGCCTACAACTCAGGGTTTTTGGATTTTGGAAGTACAAGAAATCCAGGTATGCGCTCCAGAGAGTTCTGAGCAGTGCGAAGTAGTCTGGAACAATTGAAGTATATTTCCAGGATAATTGCCTGACATCTGGCGCATGCCCTTCACCTTTTGATCTCTGTGTTGCCGTTCTCCAAATCCCTTTGCTACGGGAAACAACACATTACAAGCTAGCAAGCTACAAACTGAAAATGGCAAGTTTTCAAAAAATTAAGATTGTGCAACAAGGCAGGCCTCCTTGGTTCTTTTGGGGAATGATTGTAAAAATTTACAAAGAATGTTTACGGCATTTCCTCTCTAACTGGGACGTTTTGTGACGGATTGCTGTGGACAAAGTACACACGGAGATACACTGGTACTTTCAACCATGTATCCAGCTAATTTAAATAACTCACGTTACTGTATTGTGTCAACAGTTAACTTCATTTAATATTGTATGTGGCGTTTTCTTTTGCAGGGTGCAAATGTTCCACCAAAACAAGTTCCTTCCTGAGACTATTTAGCAGAGCCACCGTCACTGTGTCCAGAGCATAGCAACTCAACCTCCTATCCTAGCATATATATGTGGTGTAGCCAGACATTACTCCACAGCGCTGTGGACATACAGCAGGTCTGGCACAACTCCAACACCAGGAACATGTGGTCTGGACTAAGAACTATCACAGACTACAAGAGGAAACCAGCAGTGCTTAGGTAACCTGGCCTGGTGGCCAAGCTCTTAAGGTGTGTGCAGATCAACTGGAAGATGTCTTCATAGACATTTTCAACCTCTCACTGCTCCAGTCTGTAGTCCCCACATGACTCAAGAAGACCAGCAAGGGCAGACCGGCCATTGGGAGGTTCGGAAGATTTCCCAAATGGCCGGTCTATCCCGGGCCAAACCAGACGTCATATTTCAATTTCAGATGTCAGTTACAGTCCTGGATGTATTAAAACAAGTGACCGTACAGCTCTCAGCCATGAAATGGGCTGGGTGTCACATCCGCAGCAGCGCAAAATGGAGCTCTTGCCTGGCCGTCATTCTGGGTCAGTTTAATACTGTCAATTAAGAGGGGGATGCGAACGGCCTGCCCCTCTCAAATTTGGCTCAGCCTGACCCTCGGCCGTGTCACCTCCCTCTGAAGTTACACAGACAGTTTAGAATCGTTGGTAACATAGAGAAAACTGAAAATGTCAAAATGGAAAAAAAGTGATGGTGGAGATGAAAGAAATGGGTGGCGCGGAGAAGTTGAGATTAAAAAGAAAAAAAACTGTTGGAGCATGATGCGGCAAAATGCACTAAATTAACTGACATGATCCTTAGTGGAAAGACCAAGGTTAGCACTGTCAGTGAGAGCAGCACTGATGAAGCTGGACCAGGACCCAGCGGAAGAGACATGACAGGTGCACTATTGGTACGTTTGGCAATAATATGTGTGCATTAGGTCAAAGCGGGTTTAAGAAGGAATATGCATTTATTATGCTATTATAACAATGACTTCCTAAACTCATTAATATATGGCGATAATTCTAGTCTATCACAAGTTTACAAGTCTTTTATTTTTCATGTAAATACAGTAAGCAACATATTCAAGTTTATTATTATTTCTATTGTTATTAGTTAAGTCCAGTCATGGTGGTGATGAGGAGGAGGACAATGATGAAGAGGAGGAGGACAGGCAGGAGGAGTATGGAGTAGAAGGAACCAGCACAGATACAGTGAAAGGTACAAGTTCAGTGTGCAGGGCTGTATAACTTAGTGTTGGGTTGTTTTGGTCTCTTCATGTAGTGTTATTATTACTACTATTAAAATTACTTCAAAAAAGGTTCTGATCTGGTTTATTGGCATTTCTTTAAACCAGTCACAATCATCTTGGGCGGTGCTAATCTGTCTGGTGGTTCTGGTCCTGGTATCACTGGGTATCAGATTAAAATCACATTTTGTGGCATCGCCAAACCTAGACCATGAAGCTCTGATAGTCTGATAATAACAAAGTTTTAAATTCTTACCTTCCATCAACAGCTTGTCCATCTTTAAACTCAATAGGACGACCCATAGACCGGTCACTCTTCATGGACATAGAGCTGGGTTCAGGTCCAGGTTTCTGCTGCTTCATCCTGATAAAAACAAAGACAGTGGATCAGTAACTGTTCATCAAAATGTTATCTGATCAAAGCTGGATTCAGGTCCTGGTTCAGGTCTTTGCTGCAGACTAATGAAAAATTGTTTAAGATGAAAATAATAGTTTTAACTAGTTACATTAATTCATTTTTCTCTGTTTTATTATTATATCAATAATGATATATAAGTCTCATTTTGAGAATTGAGCGTCAGGATGAATACTATAAATGGATCTGTCTCAGAGTAGATCATGTTGTGAACATGTGAACTTTTCTTAGTGCTGCACTCTGAAGCAGAAGCTCACGTCACTTTGGCTATGTTCAGACTGCAGGCAAAGTGGCCCAAATCTGATCCAGGTCAGACTTCTTCAGAAGTAGTGTGAACACTCAAATCTAACCCAGATCTGATTTTGTCAAATCAGATTCAGGCCACTTCCATATGTGTAGATCTGATTTTTTTCAATATGGCGACAGTGTGAACAACGCGGATTTGATGCGACTTTTACCTCAATAACCTTTGCTGCGCCCTCTCTCCCCGCGGGGAGGGACGGGGCCCCCTGCTCCCGGTGCAGCTGTCAACCGGGGCAGACTGTCCTCAGTGCGCCCCAACTGCGTCGCGTTGCCAAGGCGGAGATCGGCTCACGTAAAAGACGTCAGGGGTCTGCGGCGATGTCGGCAACCCACCCGGCCCGTCTTGAAACGCGGACCAAGGAGTCTTAACGCGCGCGCAAGTCAGAGGGCTGCCCCGTGGCGCAGTGAAAGTGAGGGCCGGCGCGTGCCGGCTGAGGTGGGATCCCGGCCCCTTGGGGTCAGGCGCACCACCGGCCTGTCTCGCCCGCACCGTCAGGGGAGGTGGAGCGTGAGCGCGTGTGATAGAACCCAAAAGATGGTGAACTATGCCTGGGCAGGGCGAAGCCAGAGGAAACTCTGGTGCAGGCCCGTAGCGGTCTTGACGTGCAAATCGGTCGTCCGGTCACACAGACCTCTGTAGTGAATTTGCAGCCAAAAGGCCAAAATAGCCAATTTGTCTCTCTTTCTCTTCATTCTTCTCCTCCTCAGCACCTGCTCATTAATGTCATGGCTGCCATTACACAAACATTTTGAAATAAAAGTGAAAATGCTTACTTCCTCCATAACCTCCCTAACTTTAGTGCAACAGCGTGCTGACTCTGATGTCATTGTTATTGTTCTTTTGCGCATGCGGTTCAGTTCGAAACTGCAAACAGTTCACACTGGACTCTGATATAGGCCACAATTTATTGCATTAAGATAATGCATCGCATTAAGACTTGCTGTGTGAACGTAGCTTTTGACTCAACATGAGTCTGATGACTTTAGACTTTAGAGAGTGGATGACTAAATGTTCATCAAAATGTAATCTGATGAAAGATGCTGTCTCGTCTCAGTTGATAATCAGTCGTTGGCTCTTTTCTGAATAATAAAGTTAGTAGTTCAATATTCATATACATATATATTTAGTGTGAATCATGATGGAGGAGTGATGTGAGTGCTGAGCTCTAACATGGAGAAGAGTCCATCATCATCTCACCTCTGAGCTTTGGTCTGGTTGTCATGGTCCCCACACAGAGTGGTTTTAGAGGGAGGGGCTCCCTCCTCTCTGTCCTCACACTGACTCATAGCAGAGTCCTCACCTGCTGGGAGACATGACCTCTGTCACTATAACAAGCTTTTCATCACAGGACACTTTAGTCTCTTACTCCCCTTAAATGTCACAAATACTGTAGAAAATAGTGAATCAGTTCTTTCCATCAGACACACTGAGCAGGTCCATCGAAGGACTCAGAGTCTCTGGGACAGTTGACACATGGACTGTGTAAACAGCTTTCAGTCAAACCAAGTCTGTCTCAGTGTTGGAAGATGGCTGTGTTTTAGTTACAGTAAATGTATCACCAAGTGTCTGACCAGTTCTGACTGCACAGATCTGATGTTAGTGCAACTTAGCTCAACTCCACGCCAACCTAGGTGCTGCATTATCAATTTTATACCTTATGGCTGCAACATATGCTTAAGTTTCAAAGAATCTCAACTCTCATGGCTTCCCTCGCCATCTTGAACTCGTGTGGTGTAGCCACCTGCATAGTTACATTAACATCTTCCTCATTCTCACTCTCTCACGCACACCCCTGCATGTTCACACACACACACACACACACACACACACACACACACACACACACACACACAGGTGACATTTTAACTGCACTCGTTATTTTTACTTTGATACTGTAAGTACTTTTAGCTGATAAAACTAGTTAAAAAGTAAGAATTTCAAAGCCAAACTTTAAAGTGTGTGTATTGATACTTTTACTGCAGTACAGGATGATCTTATGGTAATTCTGTAATGCAGTAAAAGTTCAAACAACTCAAATGTACCACGGCCAAGTTGATCAAAGCTGTCCGACCAGTTTTGACCCTCCCTGTTTTTCACTGATGTGAACTCAGAGAACATTCTGCTGTTGTTCTGACCTGAGAACTACCAACAGTAATACATGCTAATCATTCTCAAACCTCTCTCCTTTAACTCAGATGGACACTCATTAGAATCATAGTCTATCTATAAAAATCTGAAGAACAACCCAGAAAGAAACATTTCTTCTGTCCAGTCAAACAGATTGAATCAAAGTGATTGTGTTCATCAAACATTTCCAGATTCCTCTGGTCAGATTCTCACCTGCTGAAGTCTCTTCAGGTCACTTTACAGACACTTTCCTCCTTCATGTGTCGAGGAAACACTGGGAGAGAAGAAGCTGCTCATTGTCCCTCGTCAGTCCTGGTGTCGATGTGCATTTGATCTGAAGACGCCGTCACAGTTCATAACTTCAGAGTCAGAGAGACGTCAGAACCGGTCCAACCTGTTCACACACCCAGTCAGTGTCAGAGAAGTCCCCCATCAGATGATGGAGTTCTACTATCTGTCCACTAGATGGAGCTAACTGACCATCTAATGAGCTAAAGATCAGGAACTGGTACAGCAGCAGGTATCTCTCCAAGTGGCCTCCGTGTCACATATTAAGTTGTACATTTAGCTTTTAATAATTACTACCTTAATACTTTTTTTACACCGCTTGTTTTTGTCCAACATTTCCCTTTACATGTACCTCTCCCTCACTCTTGGGTGAGAAGAAAATCTCCAAATTAAAACAATAAAAGCATCTTTCTCCTGACTGCAGCTCGCAAATCAACACAGAAAAAGGTGCGGCGTTAAAAATACATTTAAATATCTACTCACATTTGTCGACGGGTCTCTAGAGCACAGGCGGCGTCTGACCTGTGTGACCACATGTTGCAGTGGATTGTGGGAAAGGCTTCATGCTGGAAGCTGCACTTTATATTCTAGCTGGAAGGAAATAAAAGGGGGATGCGTGGGATTGTCCCCTTTCTGGTCTACATGTCCCTGCCTCTGCTGAATTATTTTTATGCCCGGTGGGGACAAAATGTACCCCCCCCCCCTCAAAGTGATTAATGATGCTTTACCAATAGACCATATATTATATACCTAAAATAGAAGTATTTTAACTCTACTGGCCGGCTACATTGCAGGCGTAACGTAAGAGGAGCTGATGTTCCAACACTACTCTTCCACCATAATCATCAAACTGGAGACAGCGGGCAGAGAGCAGCGTAGTGGTGCATATGCTCCACAGAGATCTGCTCTACAAGGTAGAAACAGGACAGTCTTCTATTTAGATTTTTACCAGAGGCGTGTGCGGCCCTTTCACACAGAAATGGATCATAAAGTGTCTATATTTCTTTTAAATTAAACTACCGGTATACAGGAAACGTCAGTGAGCGTATTGGTAGTTTGGTTTTGAGAGTTTGTGTTTTTATTTCTTGTTTCCCTCCCCTGCGTCCTCTGACAACAGCTGACAGTAGATTAACGTTTTCACAGCTCTGTGCCGGCTCCAAAAGAACTGAAGAAACAACAACAATCCCAAAGCAAAAGCTCTCCGTCTCGCCTGTGACTCCCACAATCCTACGCCGTGTGGCGCTGCAGGTGGAGCCGGTTAAAAGATACATTCCACGACACATACACTCCGCTAACGGTCCGCATACGTTACGCCTTCACCGTAGCCAAAGAGTAAGTAAAGTGCTGTAACGTGAACAGTCTTTAGTGCGAGGGGTGATGAACTGTGAGCTGCTACAGAGCTCCGGGACGCCGGCTGCCAGCAGCAGTTGTTTAGCTGCTACAGAGCTCTGTTGAATCAGCGGCAGTTTGAAGATGTGTTTAGAGGCCAATAGGTGACTGGGAGCTCCATATCCATGGTACTGAGAGGGGGGGTTCATTATTGAATGTTTTCCTTTGTGGTGATGATGATGATTAAAAAAAACATCCCCCCCATCCGTTTTTTTTTCACAAATCGCATCCTTCGCACACATTTTATACTTTTAAATCCTCAATTCAAGTAAAAAGTAAAATGAAATTAGATTTTATAACAATATTAATCCTTAGAGTTTTTGGGACAAAGAGTCTATGTACATGAAGGATTGTTTGTTCCACAATGACAAAACTATCATATCTGCAGAGTGTCAGTTACTGGCTTGTAAGAGAACTAAAATCCAAACTTTAAGAGTCTGACTGGCCAACAGGAATAAAAGACGGGAAAAGCAATAAGATGAGACAGACATTAGGCAGAAAGGTTGTAACCCTAGTGCTACCAAAGCAGAAGGTAATAGCAGAACCATTAAAAGGTGAAGGAAGTAAGGTCAGTATTGGGATGGGAGTTATTGTTGAGGAGTCATTCTGTAGCAGTCATCAACATGTGTCCTTGTTTTTAGACAGCTGTGATGCTCCACCAGATGTTCCAGCTGCAGTCAGTTAGCTGCACATGTCCAAACTGTGCAGCTTGATGCAGAATCAACAGTAGCAGTTGACAGGCTGTTGTTGTACCTCACATTCCTCCTGTTTAACAACACTGGGCACTTTTCCCCAGGTTGGTGAAAAGACTTGGGTGACCATATTTGGCAGGAGGTTTAGGGCTCCTCCCCTTAAGAAGATGTGACGATTTAAAAAAAAATCTGACAGCATTTTGGAGCATTATTATGACCTTATCTGTGTCTAAAACAGTTGGTTGTGATGCTCAGATTGCCAAAAAGTGATCGTAGCTCCTAGCTTGTGTTTGAACGGTTGTTTCTGAAGAGAAGATGAGAGAGAGCAAATAAGACACATGTTCATGTCTTAATCAACAAAATAATCTGCCTCAGGTTGAGCAGAATAAAAGTGAAATAAAAAGTGACAAAACTAAAGATTAAAGTCAAAGTAGCAATAGGCTACCACAGTGTAGAAATACTCTGTTACAAGTAAAGATCCTGCAGTAGAAAGTCTACTTGAGTAGGCTACAAAGTAGGCTACATACTTACTTAGCACTAACTTGAAGTATTCAAAGTAAAAGTACTCACTGTGTATATTTCAGAGTGTGAAATTATGGATCCTTCAAGGTTCTGAAAGATTATATATTTTCTATGTTAGGCACAAGTCTTATTATTATTACAGTTTTTTTCGATTGCTAAACGACAGTGGGCACAACTGGAGTAACGTGCAAAACTCTAACTACAGTCTGCACAGCAGCAGTTCATGTGGACCAAACTCTAGTTTGTTTTTCATTGCTTGAACACAGTTTTCAAAACTCTACACACTTATCCCATGGCTTTAACCACAACCTGCACAACACTGTAGATTTACAGCACTTTGTTCAGATGCTAACACACTGTTGTCAAAACTGTTAACCACGCGTTCAAAACAGAATAGATTTCAGTCTGGTGCCTATCAAACACTGCTGATTGGAATTTTAGCTGAAAGCCTAAGCAGGTGTCTGGTTTTAGACTAGTTACAGTTTTTTACGATCGCTATGACAATTTTTTCAATACTTTTAACAACTTTCCTAAACTCTTAACACAGTTAGCACAACATCCGTCTGTGTAGGCTATACAATTAACTCATTTCTTGTTGCTTTGACACAAAATGCATACAGTTAACACAAATTTAAAATGCTTGAACTTCTTTTACACACAAACTCAACCAAGACCAAAACAATGGATTTTTACTGACCAATTTGCAAATGCTTTCACACTGTATGTCAGAACAGATAACATCATGTTCTAAACCTAACTTATAGGCTAAAGTCAAAGTGAACAGCTGTTCACAAATAAACACAAATATACCTCCTCCATTTTATTCCATTGCTACTGAGAAACAGCTGATTGAAGCTATGCAAATAGATCAATCACAGCTGATTGACATCTAGGAAACAGAGGTGTTGAGGTTCTTCCAATCGTATGACCATATGTTACTGTTGTACATACAGTAAAAGAGGACCTATTTGGGCTGATTTTGTGTGGAAAAGGAACAATAAAGATGAACACAAAGAAAGTTCCAGGAGAATTCTGTCTCTGTCTTCTTTTTGTCATACAGTAAACCGTACATTCTATAAAGCTACTCTGAGATGGGTCATTCATTTTTTGTATTGAATTTCTGCAGCAAAAGAAACAAAATGCATGCATTTACTAAACCCAACAAAACAAAAATGTAGAGAGGCTTCAAGAGAAACTGCAGTGTAAAACACAATCTATGATCAATACAATATACTATTGTCTATTATATAAGGGCAGACCTGACACATATAAAATAATGCAGTTTCTGTAATTCCATCTGATGTTAGTGTTTTTATGACATTGTGCAGTGACTGACTAAATGTTCCTGTTGGGAGAGAACATGTGTTACTGTTTTCGAAGAATTATTTGATTTTGAGACATGATTGCATTGTTTTGGTGGACATAGTGTATTGTGTTAGTGAATTATTGTATTTTTAAAATTAGTTTTAGTTTAGTTTTCAATGTGTGATTTTGAGCATGAAATTAACTGTTTTGTCAATTGTGTGTTATAGGTGTGTTAGTATGTTAAGAGTTTAGGAAAGTTGTTAAAAGAATTGAAAAAACTTGTTATAGCGATTGGAATAAACTGTAGTGAACATATATGGTATTTGTAAAGAGAAAGCTCAGAAAGCCTTTTTTTTTGTATACAAACACCAAATAAGAATGAAACAATTATACACTGTACCGTCTGAGAGAAACAGGTAAAAGAGCAAAGATACCAACATGTCCAGGTAAGGTGTCTGAGGTTATATACACAGCTATAAAAACAATGTGAAAAACACTATATCTTTACAATAGTAAAACTGCGTTCGTACTGTTTTTCAGAAAGTAATGGAGGTGAAAGCAATGGAAACACAACATTCATTAGTATTTAGAGATGATGCAGACATCCAATGTGATGAAGAAAACTTGCCGCATGATGCTGGAGAGAGGCAGGATTAGTCACACTATTCTTTGTTACTGTTATGTACCTTTAGTTTTTTTTTCCAGTAATTCCATAAATTACAGTACTAGAGACAAAATACTATATTGAAGCAAATTGCTGACTTTCATTCCTTCTTGTTTACCTTTTAATTGGTATATTATAAACTCTATATCTTTTCTTTAGAGAAACTATTGAGTAGTGTGAAGTCACTTAAACTGTAAAGATGAAAGGTTTGTAATTTCTGTATTGGTGTTTGACGCTAGTGTTTTTACTCTGTGTGATCTGAGTGACAGTGTGTGTTATCTCAGTGAGGATTGTTCTGAGTGTTTGGCTGCACTGAGCCTGTTTTGAGACGTGTGTTAAGAGTTGTGTTGCTTGGAATGAGTTTTGCAGATGATGTGAACTGTTTAGCTCAGGTGACTGTTGGTAGTTCAGACTGTAGTTAGAGTTTTGCACATGTGGCTTCAGTTGCGGCCACTGTCGTTTAGCAATAAAAAAAAACTGTATTATAGATTAAAATGATAGATTTTTTTAAGCCTTCAGTCTGAAAAGGTTTAATGAACAGGCTCTTTTAGCGCGTTCATGCACAACACTGATGAGAAAGTTGAGCAAAAGTATGAAAGAGACCAACAGGAGAAAACTAACAACAACACAGAATGAATCAAGTGTTAGGAACATTACAGTTTTTCTCATTTGCTAAGACACACTAAATGAAACTGGGATCCGCTTTATCTTCATCATCACATTATTAGCACAGCAGAAGTCTTCTCTTGCAAATGTTTTAACACTTTTTCATTTGTTTCACACATTTTTCACACCCTTTGTCAAAACAGTTACCACAGATCTCATTGAAAGACCCCGAACTCTATTGGATTCACTGTGGTGAACAAAAGGAAAACATCTATTCACAGCTGATAGAAAGTACTTGCATAATTAGAAAACTCTATGCACCTGTGTGAAACTCATTTGCACAACTCTTCAATCAGCAATCAGTCCTCATCCATCTATAAAAGATGCCACCTCTGTGTTGCTATTTGCAAGCATGGATCAAAGAGGCCATAGAGTAAGAGGCCATGATAGAGGGGCCAGAGGAAGAGGAGCCTGTATGCGTGGTGGAGGCCATGGCAGAGGGGCCAGAGGAAGAGGAGCCTGTATGCGTGGTGGAGGCCATGGCAGAGGGGCCAGAGGAAGAGGAGCCTGTATGCGTGGTGGAGGCCATGGCAGAGGGGCCAGAGGAAGAGGAGCCTGTATGCGTGGTGGAGGAGCTGCAGCAGCAAGAGGACAAAATCGAGCTCAAGTTTCAAATGAAATTCGGGCAACAATTATTGACCATGTCATCAATCATGGCTTGTCCTTTAGAGAGGCTGGACAAAGGGTCCAGCCCATTCTGACTCGGAGCACTGTGGCATCTATTGTCAGGCTTTTTCGGAATGAGAACAGGTAATTCACAGTGTTACTGTAATGTTTACCACTGTGTATTTCAGTTTTACTGTATTGCCCTGTTAGCAGAACAAACTGTGTCTACAGTAATGCAGATGTTTTATCAATCCCATTTATGTGACTGTCATACAGTAATGTCAATTTTGACATGCTTTTTGCTTTTACTTTATAGGATCCACACATTACCACACACTGGTGGCAGAGGAAAGATATTTAGTATTGAACAGGAGTCTGCCATTGTAGATATGGTAGTGGCAAACAATGCAATCAGACTGCGTGAAATCCAGGCAGCAGTAATTGCAGATCAGGGAGCATTTAGAAATATAAACAGTGAGTTTGGCAACTATAGATCGAGTCCTTAAACGCCACCATGTCAGCATGAAGCAGCTGTACCGAGGTCCATTTCAAAGAAACTCTGACATCGTAAAGGAGGCACGATTCCAGTATGTGCAGGTACAGATTTTGTTATTGTAATACCTTGTTTACTATAGTTACATGCGACTGGAATACTGTAATTTGCTTTATGAATTTGTTCTTTTTCTTAGAGAATAATGGAGCTTGAAGCTGAGGGGGCACATCACAAATTCATTTTTGTGGATGAAGCCGGCTTCAACCTCTGTAAAGTGAGGAGACGCGGGAGGAACGTCATTGGGCAGAGGGCCACTGTCACAGTGCCAGGTCAGAGGGGTGCCAATCTCACCATGTGTGCTGCCATCTCCAATGATGGGGTCCTTTGCCACATACCAACCATTGGCCCATAAAATACAGAACGCTCATCACATTTCTTGATTCATTGAAAGAAATACTGATTCCACCCGAAGAGAGAGGGCTGTTGAGGCCTGGCATGACTCTGTATGTCATAATTTGGGACAATGTGGCTTTCCGTCACTCTCGCCTTGTGAACGAATGGTTTGCAGCACAGCCTCGTATTATGATGCACTTCCTTCCTGCATACTCCCCTTTTCTGAACCCAATCGAGGAGTTCTTCTCTGCTTGGAGGTGGAAGGTGTATGATCACCGGCCATATGAGCAGATGCCCCTCCTGGAGGCAATGAATGCTGGTTGCCTGGCAATAGGTGCAGAGGACTGCCAGGGATGGATGCGCCACGCAAGGAGGTATTTCCCTCGGTGCCTTGCAAGGGAAAACATTCAATGTGATGTTGATGAGAACCTGTGGCATAATCGTCAAGAACGAATGGACTAAATGTGAAAGATAAAATATATCTTTTTTTTTTTTTTAAAGGTATTACCACCCATAAGTTTCCTTTTGATAGCTTTTTTTCTTTTTTTTTTCAGTATCCATTTGAGTTTGTAAAGTGTAATATTTCATATTGATGGCTGTATTTTGTATTTTGTTGTCCATTGTGTAATGATTGATTGAAAGAATAAATTAATTTGACCACAAGTTGTGGTGTTTGATGGAAATATTTGCTTATGTTGCATGCTTTTAATGTTTTGTGTGTGTTAGAGCATTTTGCTAACAACATGAGTCATTTTGGCCATTGAGCTTCAGTTTTATCCTGTGTGTTAACTGTTTTGAAAATGTGATGTCAGAGTGGGGCAAATGTGTTTAAGCAATTGAGAAAAACTGTAATACAATACTCATGGAAAGTCATAATGACTTTGTGAGGCAAAATAACATGAGGAGATCCACCTCAGGCTGAATACTGATGATGATGAATGCAATGCATTGATATGATCAAATGATCTCCCTTAAGATGAAACTTAGAGATTTTATTAAAAGCATTTAGAAACATTAGACTATATGATTGTTTACAGAAACATTTGTTTTCCAAATTTTAAATATATTACAATATGAAACAAAATATAAAGACCAACCAATAACATTTTTTAGATGTTACATATCATGAAGTGTTTTTAGTCCAACAGTTCAAATGTTGATAATCCCAGAGATGAAATCAGATGAATGTTTTTGTGTTTGAGTCTCAGATCTGCTTCACAGTGCAGAGTGTGTGTGATGGTGAACAGACTGAACTTTGATTTCAGCAGCTGATCTTCAGTCAGTGTTTCTGTCCACAGGAGAGACTCTCAGTCCTGCAGAGGACACAGAGACACTGAGGAACCAGGTAACCAGAACCCAAACCCAGGATAAAGAGGCTGAGTGAATGTGGTGTTGAAGGTGTGGAGGTGGATCAGTGAGTCAGAGGAGACTCTGTAGAAGGACAGAGAGCCAGCAGGAACGTCCACATACACTGCTACTCTGTTAGAGACGGAGGAGGAGGAGATGGATGATCTTCTGTTATTGTGCCTGACAGAGTAACTTTGTTCATCAGAGCAGTACAGTCTCCAGGACTGATCATTCCTTCCAAATGCACAGTCTTCACTGCGTCCTTTCCTGCTGATTCCTCTGTAACTCACTGATATATCAACCCCTCCTCTCCTCTCGACCTCCCAGTAACAGCGACCAGTCAGACCATTTCTACACAGCAGCTGACGGCAGATGTTAAATCTGTCTGGATGATCAGGATATGACTGATGCTCTCCCACACATGTCAC
Source organism: Sander lucioperca (assembly GCF_008315115.2). Classification (NCBI taxonomy): domain Eukaryota; kingdom Metazoa; phylum Chordata; class Actinopteri; order Perciformes; family Percidae; genus Sander; species Sander lucioperca. The sequence goes on from NC_050177.1 coordinate 5,220,154, forward strand.
CTTCCTGTTGTTGTCAGACAGTTTGAGGTAACTGTTTACAGTGTTTGTGTCCAGTTCCAGTTCACAGACATCTGATGGAGAGAACAAGACACAATACAGCTGCAGGTTATCATCTGATGATTTATTAATTAGTTTTTTCAACGCTTATTTATTAAAAACATCCAGAGAAGAAAACTGAAGGCTACTTGAACACAACAACTTATGTGTGAATAAAAAATAAAGAAACAAAGTTAGCTTTCTGTTGGCTCGACTGTTGATTCATGTATTTATGTATTTATTAGTTCTGTTGGATCAACGTGTTCAGTTTGTTCTGTTTGTGGATTTTAAATTAATTCATTAAATCCTAACATCTTTCCAGCCACAAAAACATAAACTTATCTCATAAGAGAAATTTATCTTCGTACTTCAGGCAAGAAAATCTAAAAATCACAAATACTGTTAAATAAATATAAATAAAGTCTTTATTTTATACAGTTAACTACATGAATAAATGGTGTTTCAGTTCATAACTGGGTAAATACAATGAAAAATACATTTCCCATAATCCTATGTTTTGAAGTGAAGTGTAATGTATTTTCAGTGGAGTAATCTAAGTGAATTATTTTCTGTATAGCTCCACTCCTAGCCAATCAGATGACTTTGTTGGGGAGTAGAAAAGAAAGGAGGAAGTCAGAGAGGACATGTAGAGCACGTTGGAGGGAGAAACATGCAGTCAGCAGAGGAGAGAAAAACTAACTTTAATGTCCAGCTGACTGATGTTTGGAGACTAATGGACTTTTAAAGTTTTGGCACAAGTATAATTTTTGCAGCTAACAGTCGTGTTCAACTCTCAGTTTGGTAACTTGTTATCCGTAGTTTTAAGTGAAGTTCAGGCAGGTTAGCTGTGTTTTTGTTTTCACTAGTTTTGGAAAAGTGTTAACTGTTAACTGTTGAAGTTTAAGCTAGTGCCGCCGTGAGGGACAGTCAGCTGTAAACGCCAGCCGCAGCTTTCACCGAGGACTGGGAGAAACCAGGACTTCACTGGAGGACTAGGACTGCACCATAATAAGAAAATATCTGATAACCTTGTTACATATCACGATAACGAAATCATTACGAAAAATAAACTCTTTCCTTTCTGTTTCTTAATTCTCAACTGTACAAAATTAGTGTTTCAGACAGAGGGTGAATACAGGTATATGCAGACAGACAGCATGAGAAAAATAAAGTGTTTTTTTTTAACATTAATGGGGCATTCACACCAAAAACAGGCGCTTTCAAGCGCAGTTAAACGCAGCTTAATTTCATGGAGAGAGAGAGAGAAAGAAAAGAGACAAGTGAGACATAGCGAGTGCTTTCTTGTTGCAGGAAACAGTCAGCGGTTCCAGTCCCGGGCAGTTCAGTGCTAGGACTAGGACTGTGGCGGTGCCAGAGATTTTCTTTTGCTGGTGCTATGGGGTCGCTCAACGTTTCAGTGAGGGGGCTCTGAAATTTAGAGTTTCCCTTGACACACACAGCCTACACACACACACACACACACACACGCAGACACACACCCACCTCTGCCGCGGTTTACTAAGCGAGTGGACGAGAGAGATTGATTTATGTTTTTTAACTGAAGTTAAAACTAGAGTTGTTGATACAACAGCACCATAAAACTGTGATTAGCCCACCAAACATATTTCAAATAGCAGCCAACAAGCCGGGTTTAGACAATCATTACTGCAGCTTTCATACAGGAGCTCATATTTGCAGAAGAGTAATGCAGCAGGCCAAATACACCACACACATGAACACACACACACACACACACACACACACACACACACACACAGTATTCATACTTGCACACATGGTCAAAATAATGTAGCCTAGTCATATCTGTTGTGATTGAATGTATCCAAATAAGTGGCCTCGCTGTGTGACCCCCTGGTCTGATGTCATTTACAGCAGTGGAATTGATGTTTAGGGAGTAAAAAACCATCCATTACTAAAGTTACACTCACTTCCCTAATCCTCATGGCTACCAGTATCACCTGTGTTGGTTTTATGTTTTTTAGTCTAAAAATAATCGCTTTGTTTTATTAATGTATTTATTAATTTTTCAAAAATAAATTACACTATTTAAGGAAAATATTTTTCATAAATAAACCACTAATTTCTTGGGGGTGCTGAGGGAATTCTAGGGCAGCCCCAAGCCCCCCCCACCGACCGGCACCGCCTATGGACTAGGGCTGCCAGTATGAAGAAAATATGCCATAACGTTGTTGAATATCGCAATAACGATTTTAGTGTTCTCTGTTCTGCATTTTAAATTCAACAAACTGCTTGTTGGCTAACATTCTTGTATTGAACCAATTGAACATTAAGTTAACATAAAAGGCAGTTACATTTTATAGTGTTTAAGTTTTCTACTGATCTTTTCTTCCAATTATCTCAAAAAATCTCTCAAAAACGATATAGTGCAGCCCTATGGAGGACAGTGTTAACTAGCTGCTGTGACTACTGCCTTGTATAAGGAGGGACTCCACCAGACCTGAGAGCCACACAGACCGTTGCCTGGTGAACCTTGCCTGCAGCTGTTTCATCAGTCCAGCTCGTTGACTCTACTCGGCTGTTTTCTTCTTCGTTAAGAAACGGAGAGATCCGGAGATTCTCCTCAGTGGGAGTGTCACTGAAACAGCCCATGTGTGTAACTTCCTGTTGTGTTCTTAAACCCCAAACAAAGCATGAGTAGACTTTATATTTCACAGTTACTGTTTTCCGTCAGAACGTTATAGATCTCGACATTTCCGGCTATTAAATAATGGATTAATTAATGATTTTAAAAACCAATTTGTTAATTCCTGTTTTAATGTACAATTAAATATGAAATAAAGAAATTTCATTTTCCAAGACCCTGGAGACCCTCCTTATTATTCTTTGTTCTTAGTTGTTCCTAAACTATTCTTTATACTTCTATGAACTTTAAAAGCCTGAGAGTCCACCCACGGTGGAGTTAAAGTGCCCATATTATGAAAAAATCACTTTTTCTGGGATTTGGGGTGTTATTTTGTGTCTCTGGTGCTTCCACATGCATACAAACTTCCATCCATGCTGTTTAGAGTGAGATACGGTTTCTGAATGTGTCCTGCCTTCAGTCTCTGGGTGAGCTGTTCAAAATCGGCACGGCTTGTGACGTCACAAGCCGTGCCGAAACCAGCAGGCTAACCGCAACCATTAGCTCGTAGCATTAGCATGCTAACGCTAGCATGCTAACGCTAGCATGCTACCTCGTTCTCAATAGCAAAGCACTGCTACAACACACACAAGTTCACCATAATCTACAAAAGAACTACTTCCATGTGCGCCCTCATTTAGAAGTCTCCCAGCTAATCCTGCCTTGTAACTGACCGAAGTTGTAGAAACAGCCTTTCTTTTACTGTCTATGGAGCTAGCTAGCTGACATGATCTACATCTGAGCTACTGAGCATGTGCAGTGCAATGAAAGATAGTACAGAAGAAGAAGAAGAAGAAAAGAGGTCTCACTCTGTAGCTAAAACAGAGACCAGCTGAAAAGAGGATCTGCAGCAGTGAGAGAGAGCACTGCAGTACAACACAAATATGGTGTTTTTTTAAAATTAAACCATGTAAACCTATTCTGGTACAACCTTAAAATACAATTATGAACCTGAAAATGAGCATAATATGGCTGCTTTAAGAAAACTCACTTTTTCATAATGTTCTATTTGCAGAAGATGTGACTGTTGTATATATTGTTTTACAAACATTAGATCTTCAGCTTTCAGAATCCATAAACCAGTTGTATGTTGTCCAAACTATAACAATAAAGTTGTAAAAATACAAACTTTGTGAATATAAAAAGTCAAACATTTCGGGATATGCATCTCCATTTGCACTGGAATGTTAGAAATAGGTTTTCTGTCTTAATTAGTCAAATTAAATCCACACTTACACTTCATCAGACGACGTCTTAACCCCTGCTCTCCACCATGGTCCACGCTGGAGGAAGAAACACAGACAGAATGATTTTCTATTCAAGATGAGTCCTAACTGCTGTTCAACATGAAGCCGTGTTCCTCAGTTTGTCAGAGAGACAGAGAAACTCATCTCAGTCAACTGTCGTTTCTGATGAATGTTTCCATTTAATAAGACTTCTGTGGATCCATGTGTTTCCTAACTCGGGCCTCCTTTCTCCTCTGAACAAGATTAACAGAAATAAGAAGTCCTTCATGATGGTGGACCAGAGCAGAAAGACATGAAATTAGAGAAATTAGAGGCTCCTGCAGAGTGTGAGCTTGTGTTGTCTGTCCATACCTGAGAGTGTCCAGTTCACTCTGGGGTGGATCAGCAGACAGCTTCACTCCACTCAGGGACTTTTGGATCTCCTCCGCTAAAAGAAGAATGATTTCATGAATCCCAGAGGAGAGGTTACATTCTTTTACTCTGTTATTTTACACATTACACATACACCGTGTAGTGAGTCTACACATAAGGACCTGAAGCACAAGCATTTAATGTCAGAGCCTAGTATTCCTGTGTGAAAACACTTGGGAAGACTTTTGTCCCATTGAAAAGCTTTCCAAATGTCCGGGTTTTGCCTTTCCTATTATTGGGACATTTGGTAGGCTTTTAATAAGGAATATGTCTTCCCCAATGTCCTTGCCCAACTGGGAATATTAATGGGGTCACTGAGATGTATGTATGGGCCTCAGACTTCTCCTTTCTGGGGTAACTCCATGTGCAAATCCCCCCTGGAGAACCAGGGACATTTGGGAAGGTGTTTTCACTGTTTTAAAGCTGTAACAGTAGTAGGGAAGGTGTTTGTGTCACCTGGTTCAGGAAAGAGCTGAATTTTCCCCAACCAATCACCAGAGACTTCTACTCTGAGCTGGCCAACTTCGGGTTCAGCACTATGCTAACTTACATGGGGATACAATAATTAGTTATCAAACCAAAAACGTTTAAGTTCTGATAATAACATGAGTCATTCCGCTTAAAACATTTTATCCACTGTTTTAAAGCTGCAACAGTAGCTACAGAGTAGACTACCGCGGAGCCTAAGACGTAAGCACAATTTTAACTAACTTGTTTGAGATTGGCCAGAGAGCCCAGTACCCAGAGTATGCTCGCAAAGTAAAAGGTAAAGACAAACAGGGCTGGACGTCCGATAAAATCTTCGACTCACGGTATGCCAGATGGTCAGTAATCCACTGGAGCAAAGTCAAAACAAAGTACGATGTCACCTGCTTTACAACAGAGTTAGTCCCACCCATGGTGCTGATTAGCTGATCATTAGACATTGGCTCAATTCTTTTTTTTAACCAAAAAAGGCCATTTCATGTTGTGATGCCAGATGGATCAGTTAACTTGGAGGAGTGGTGGGATTCAAAGGTCTGGACCCAGGCAACAGTAGTATATACAGTAAATACAGACCTGAAGCCTCAGTGATTTGATCACTCTGAACCTGCTCTGTCATGACTTTTTTTTTGCCTTTTGGTCCTGGAAATGGGAAGAGAAAGTTACACACAATGATAAAAACAGTAATTTGCTGCATGTTGTCAACATTTCTCTCAGCAGGACTGAGTGTTTATGAAGAGATTTGTTCCTCACCAGTATCTTAAGCACTTCATGGACAGCATCAAAAATTGCATCTTTGTGCATCTTATATAGTTGTTCTGTCTCAGTTGTACACTCTGTTATACACAACATAGAGTAAAGATGTGATGTTGGAGCCAGGCATCACAAGCTATTGTTCTGTGTCAATTCAGAGATGAATGAAGGAGTTCCTCACCAAGGGCTCGAGGCCTTTGTTCGGGTTCATTGTCCCAGCATCTCTTCATCAGTCCTGTCAATTCTGCCAACCCCAGAGCATCGCCCTTGATATCGTCCAGCAGTGGACGCTGTCCCAGTGGGATGAGGAGCTCCACTCTGGTGGGCTTCGCGCCTACATTGGAGGAAGAATTAAAAAGGCTGTCAGAGTGGCCTTGAGTTTAGCGCTGAAACCTGTCTATTGTAAGTTCTGGCTATTGGACACAACCAGAGTGGAACTCTAAAGACACCCTCTACTGTCTGTAGTACCTATGACCAAAGCACCTAGTATAAGAGCACACAAATCCACTAGGGGGAGGTCGGGGTGGTGGTGATTTGAGCATTGATAGTAAGAGAGGCTAAAGACAGTCCCTTACCTTCATATGGTTGTTTCATATGGTTGTGAGAATGGACCAAATGAGTATCCCATAACTGAAAGAGAGAGTTACATGTCAGGATTAATATCCATGTCATAACAATCACACCCTGATTGTTTGATGGATAGGATTTGTTGTCATTTGTAAATTGATGCTTTTGTGAGAATGAACACAATCAATGACAACAATAAAATCAGTACCTGAAGTCACCTGAGTATATATACTATAATACTCACTTACTTACTAATTCCCTCACCTGTAAAGGAATGTCACTGATATTTTGACTTCCTGTCAAGACTGAACCTGTGCTAGACTTGGTAGACATGGGGGCAGGAGTGATCCCGTCTCCAGTTATTATTTATTATATGATAAATAAAACTCTTATCCAAGTACTGGTTCGGGCCTCTTGTACCTGTAGATATCAGAGGCTCGTTTAGGTTTGTATGTTAACCCAAACGCCTCCGGGGGCATGTAGTTGGTCGTCCCTCCTCCCTCTTTATCGTCCTTCTTGGAAACCTGTGTGACGCTGTAGGAAATCCGGGAAAGGCCAAAATCTGTAAGCTGCAGAAAGAATTAGCAAAGAGAGGAAGGTAGAAGAAAAGGGATTTACTTTGTTTGAGTATTTTATTTTATGCCACTTACTACTTCTATTCCACTGCATTTATTGTTTAGTTACTTTACAAATCAAGAATTTTGCACACAAAGTATACGAAGAGCTTATCAAATATGTTTTGCAATTTATACAGTACAGCTGAAACATTTAGTCCAATAATTAATCAATTTACTCTATTGTATTAATTGGCAACTATTTTGATAAGCAACACTGTCAGAAAATGAGGAATGTGATGGTTTAAATTATCTTAAGAGGAAAACAAAGAGGAAAATTGTATTTATTTGACACATCGTCAAATTGTTACTTTTGGACATGACACAAAATTTAGTTTTTGATATTACTGCTGTGAGAATACACACAATTGTAAACAAAAAAAAATGGATTGTTATCGATTTCCATTTGAATTATCAAATATCAATTCATAAAATCCAGTGTCTCAACAATCTCTTAATATTTTCCTTTTGCATGGAGCTTTAACCCCGTCAGTGCCGCGTGGCCTTTTGTTCTTAGTGTAACGAGATCTTGCCATGTGAGAGACGAGCACACCTTAGTTGAATCAAAACATAGCCGGAGTTGCTCCACTGAAGCAACTCCGGGACCGGCCTGGTCCCGAGATGGGCCGACCAACCCAATCAGAGGTTACTAAAATTGGGATGTTCAGTCAAAATCAAGCACGTCACCTTCAAACGGGATCTCTGTTTGCAGGGTTCAGGCTGTACCGGACCCTCCCGGTGACCCTGCTGCTCTGGGGGACCGGCTGCGCAGCGAGAAGCCGCTGCTGACGGGCGCAGAGCTTCCCCGGAGCTCCGACTGCTGTCTGTCTGCGCGGCCGTCTGACGGCATCAGTATTAAATTGAGACAGTTTCATTACCGGTTAAAAACGCCTCATTATCACGTTAAATAGTAGTCCAATTCGGTACAGTTGGTTCAACATCACTGATTAAGTAGCCTAAGTCAATCCTACATTTTTCAACTTGGGAGCAAAACGTGCTCCTTGGGGAAAATAAGTGACCATAAAGCCTTGTTCATGCTGATTAAACAACTGGACTTTGGGGTAAAGTGTTATCGTATCCGGCCCATGTCCCAGATGTGAAAGCCCCCTTACTGGACTACTGAATATAATAATATTCCATTATATTTTGTATTTTGAATTGTTACCTGCCACCAGAATTTTGTGATTTCCTTGCAATAAATATTTACATTTTTACCATAAATTGGTGCCTAAAAATGTATCAGAATGCAGGAATTGAATGAAGTCTTTTACCCTCAAAATGTCCTGGAGGAGACCAGACCCCCCTACTTTATGTGTTCCCCTAAAGACCAATTCTGAGCAAGGAAAAACCCTGAAGTATAATCACAGACAGCCATAAAAACATTTAAATTGCAGAGTTAGAGAGTTAAAACAGATGAAAAGATGGAGAACCAGACAGACAATATGTACAGTGTCAACAGAGAGACACGCGGACAATCGAACAGACAGACAGACAGACAGACAGACAGACAGACAGTGACAACAGAGACCAACATACTGTAGAGAATGACAGTAACAGCATACAAACGGCATAAACAGACAGTACGTGTACATTTGTTATAAACGTGTGCTCTTTAAAAAGTAGTAAGCATTATTTGCCAGTTACTTACATTAAATGTTTAAAAATCAGTTACATAAGGTACTGCTTATATCATTTCACCATCTGTACACAAATGTAATTAGTGAATGCACGTGTCTGTGTGCTGGTGTGGCTACATTGCCAGGGCTGAATTTTGGTCCCAGTCCACCCCTGCCCTGAAATATCCCAAATTGATATTTAATCGAATCGGAAATCAAATGTATTCCTGAAATCAGTGCTAATGTGAAGTTATTAATTGAACAAGTTGTCTTTTTCAGTCAAAGATCAGTTTTACTCCTCTTAATAATGCTTCACATTGTACAATGTTAAGACCTGGAGTTTGGCTCTTTTAAAACAGTAAAACCCTTTTGCTTCCTCTTTATCTAGAGTCGTTTCTATTATTATCAAGTTGCAACATTTAGGGAAAAAACATGTATCTTTCAGGCTTACAGTACATGTCTTTCAGCCTTTATTTAGTCTCCATAAAATGTGCAAACTATTATAACAATATAAAGTAAGCATGAGGCCTGACCTCCCCTCAAAGCCTGGGACTCACCTTGGCATTGAGAGAGTCGTCCAGCAGCACGTTGGGGGGCTTCAGGTCCAGGTGGAGAACGGGACGGGGCAGACTGTGGAGGAAGTTTATACCCTGAGCCACTTGGTGAGCCAGTCTGAAGACCAGCGGCCAGGGTGGAGGTCCATCCAAGGCTTCCTGTAAGATTGTTTTCAAAGTTACAGATCGACAAAAAGTGGAGTTAGTGAGCAAATCATATGACTTCTGCTTTGTATACACTACCATTTCAAAGTTTGGAATCATCTGTTATATTTATGTTCTTCTCTTTTGCATCAATATTAACTGTTTGAACATAAAAACTGCATAATTCAGACATTTACATTTGATTTTCTTTTGGATTAAGAATATTCAAATTTTCTGATGTTTTTTTAAATCTTAAATTCAAAACTTTTACTTGAAGCTGTTAGGTGTTTGTTCTGACCCAGAACGCAGAGATATCACACAGACACAGTAGAGCAGTTTTAAAAGGTTTAATAGAGCAACGGGTACTCAGAGAAACACAGACGATGGTTTCAGGGCCGGGAAGCTCCTGGCTGGTCCAAGGTGGAGGCGAGCCGACGAGGAGGGGTCCAGGCAGTTTCAGGACACGAGGGGAGACAGGCTGAGGCGAGATCACTGGTGGGTTCCTGAAGCGAAGACGGAGGCTGGCAGGTGAGGCTGGGAGCATGCAGGACTGAGCGAAAGCTAGAGAGAGACACAGGGTAAGTATCAGCAGGGAATCAAAGGGCAAAACTAGAATGCTTCTGGGGCTTGGAGCCAAGTTACCACATGGGCTGTAGTTAACGAACTGGCGCCGACAGGAAGATCAGCCCGGGTTAAATATTGCTGGTGATTCTGGATGATAAGCTGCAGCTGCGAAGATCGGCTGAGCAGGGTTGAAGCGGCCACGCCCCTTGACCTAGATCTCTCCTGACCACAAAACACAAACACACACAGACACACAGGAAAAGGACATCCCAAGCAGGACAGAGAGAGAGCTGCCCGTAACAGAAGCAGAGTACTTTTTTTACAGAGTACCTCTAAGTAAAAGATGAGTAGTTCCTCCACCCCTGGTTACCTGTAGGGAGGCCAGTGTCCCTCTCTCCATGAGCTCCATGACCATACCAAGCTGTGTTGCCCAACCAGAGTTGGGCGGTAGACCCTTGAAGACCCCTAGGACACGAATAACATGCGGGCTGCTTGCTTCTCGCATTCTCTTGATCTCACGCAGCAAAGATTCATTGGTCCTGTGTGTGTTTGTTTGCATTATAAGTGATTCACACAACTTAATGTAATTATAAACAGAAAAGTCTTTGTAAGCACTCACCCGTCGTCATAACGAAGCAGTTTAATGGCCACGTCACAGGCCCACTGACGATGCCTGGCTTTGTAGATTTGGCCGAAACCTCCGGAGCCAATCACCTTCCAGTCCTGGAGGCTGGAGTCTTCAATAAACTGAGCCATAGTTCACTGTAGTAGCAAATTATTCAGGATAATTAGTTTAGTGACTTTTTGTGCATTCTAATATCCTCCAACATGTGTTTGTACAATGGAAATAAATGCACAAAATCCAAGATGGCTGACTCCTGCTGGGCGACAGGACCATGGATGTATTAAGAGAACTGGATCCAGTGTTCGGCGGGAAGCCCCGTACGTTCCAATGAGAGTGCTCAAAAGCGCACAAAGCAAACATGGAGCTCGGCTCTTCCGCATTGTTGGCCCATAACGCTGGTTGGCTCACGATGGGCATGCGCACTAGCAACAATTTGTTTGTGTTGTCGTAGCAACCGGTAGCAACATGCACGTTCATGAGCTTCTCTCTCGTGTCTCGTACAAGTGGCGAACTCATGAACTCGCCGTTTTCATTGTCTAAAATATTCACTAACGTTAAACACTGTGTTTTCGTTGTTCCCTATCGTTTACATGCTTAGCTAAATAAACGATGTATTTAGCTAGACAATCAAGGAGATTTAATAATTATGTTGTGCTACTAGCTAGCTAGCTAATAACTAGCGCTAGCAGTTAGCCTGCAGTTTCATGAACAGCGCAGTCTAATCACTATGTCTTTAGTAACGTTATGTAGCTAGGCATATAACTGGCTATGTATAGATCTTAATACAGCCATGCTAGCCACCCCTGATGTTAGCAACTAGCTAGCTAGCCGATAGCTCGCCAGTTTGGAAACACTAATGACGTTACATCCACGTAGCTAACAGGCTTTACATACATCCCTCGGATGTATCATGACTTCATAAGATAATACCATGGACGTATTAATAGAACACATGGTGAATTACAACCATTAGCTATATCCATTATTACAGCTAGCTACATGAGCTCGGGAGAACAGTCATGTGAGCGGGCGGGCACAGTCTCGCGGCTCTGCTCGTGTCCACTATGCGCGTTCATCATGTCAAATTTAATAATTCTGGATTCGCTTCTAGTGAATGTTAAAAATGTTAAAAACATGACGTTTTAAACAAGGACCCTTTCAGTGTTCGGGCTGGTAAGTTGATATACCCAGAAACAAATTATCTGCTGAAATATAGACGTTTCTTTCGCCATGCAAAGTCTATGTGAAAAGTCTTTCTGGGCCATGGGGTGCAGTACCACCGTTATCCGCTAAGCCCATGGTGGATTTTAGGCCGGTTACACACTGGATGCGTCGTGCGAGCGTGTGAGCTGCGTGGCGCGTTGGAAGCGTTTCCAGGCAAAATAGAATAGGAAAATATGTTTATATGTCATTTAGACACAAATGCGTATTAATAAATGACATCTTGATGTTTGATTGTTTATAAATGTAATAAAACATTTCAGAGAAAAGATTTTCAAATATAGCACCTGTCATACAGAACGAAATATTCTGTAACATATTTTGCAGTCAATACTGCCGACGTTGTCTTGCTTTAATCAAATCAGTAGGCTATATATTCAGGGGCGTAGCAAGCTTTTCAAAAGTGAGGGGGATGGATGTGATTTGTTTATTAACAATAAAAACGATGGATAATCGTACTGTTTGTTAACATGGGCAAACGGAGCATAATCTAATTACGTATGTGCTAATTTGCATAAATAGCACAACAGATCTAAACATTGGGTATAGCCAGGTGAAAATGTCTTGTTGACATATAACAGAAAAAGACTTAATATTAAGGTCTGAATGGAACCATTTAGGCTACCCATGAGCATGAATACATAGAGGCAGGAAGAAGTGCTACTGTCAGGTCACACCCTCATACACTGCTTCTGACTGGCTAGTAGTCCTTACCTAGCTACTGTCAGGTCACACCCTCATACTCTGCTTCTGACTGGCTAGTAGTCCTTACCTAGCTACTGAGCATGTGCAACTCCCAACAAAGATGTTACAGCAGTGAGAGGTCTCACTCTGTAGCTAAAACAGAGAGCTCAACACACAGGGTGAAAAGAGGAGCTGCAGCAATGTGCAGTACAACAAATATATGGTGTTTTTTTTTTTAAATTAAACCATGTAAACCTATTCTGATACAACCTCTAAATACAATTACGAACCTGAAAATGAGCATATGAGCACTTTAAAAAGATGTGTAAATATGTTAAGGTGTCAGCAAACTCAGGAATTCATACTTTCAGTTCCCTCATATTGTTAAAGGAGATAAATTGCAGCAGGAAACATCTGTTGTGGCTTCGTGTTTCACAGCTGTCGCTGTCCTTCAGAGCAGCCAGCAGCAACACTGACTGTTTATATGTGATACTGTACAAACTCAAACTTTAACTATTGTATGTATTCAGATGAAGGTAAAGTGTGAACAGAAGCAAAAACAAGCATTGCATTAAACAGATTCAAGTGACTTGACTTGTTTTTCTCTATCCTCAAGAATTAATTGTTTAGGTTTGATCTGTTCTCTCTTTTAGTTTCCACAAACTGTTCCATGTCTTAAGATTTTGCACACCAAAAACCAAGCAACTAAAGTCAAAAAGTTGATACTCACAGCCAGTTTCCTGCATGAGCTCCTGTGCGTTTGGGATTTTGTTCAAGCTGGAGCTTTTGGAGCCCATCCTGCAGCTAAAACACAACCCTGATGTCTGTTTTTCAAATTCCTGGAGGCCCACCACAGATATGACACACACGTTGCTGAGCCAATCATTACTCACCTAACAGGCACTCGCTGACTAATGAGCGTCCTTCCTGCAACAAGTGAGCCTGTCTGCAGCATGCAAGACCTTTCATTTTACTCATTTAGCGACTGGCTAGTTAGCTAGCTTGCTAAATCCCCATTTCTTTAATGCTACACTGGTGACAGAAAATATGCCAATCAGCGGCAGCGCTAGTAGGTCCCGTCTCTTTGTACTGACTTTGTGTGTTCTTGTGTCTGAGTGAATTTTTGCTGCTGTCAACACACAATGCATTGGAAAATAGGGTCAAGGGTGAACTAAAAAACAAATTACTCTTTCAGCAAAAGATGGGAATACTTCTCCCACTGCTCTGTCTGTTTCTGAACACATTAATGTTATCCATTCCTTGCATGATATGTGCAGCGGGGGTTGAAGTGTGCCGTTCATTTGCATGTACTGTCCATGTAGCAGTGACACAAAACTGGTTGAAAATCATCAGTTTCTCTTAAAGGTGCAGTAGGTAAGACTTATAAAACTAACTTTCTGTCATATTTGCTGAAACTGACCCTATGTTCCAGTAGAACTACATGAAGCAGGTAATTTAAGAAAAAATCTGGCTCCTCTGTTACCTCCTACAGCCTGTAGTGAGATTTGCAAAAATCCACCGCTCCCTGTTCAGATGCACCAATCAAGGCCAGGGGGGTGTCTAACTGTTCAGATGCACCAATCAGGGCCAGGGGGCGTGTCTAACTGTTCAGATGTTCCAATCAGGGCCAGGGGGTGTGTCTAACTGTTCAGATGTTCCAATCAGGGCCAGGGGGCGTGTCTAACTGCGTGTCAATCACTGCTCATGCACATGCATTCAGTCCATAGACTGTATATAAGAATGGACCAACAGATCCCGTTGCTCTGGACGGAGACCAGTGAAGGATATTAGAAGACCTTTTCCGGTGATGGCTGAGCGTTACTGAGCAGCCTCCAACTGAGAGAGACGACGTAGATGTGACGTGAGCAACGTGTCTGAAAGTTGTAAGTCTTCTGGTAGCTGTGCCAAGAGAAATCTCAATCATTCCCAATCTAGCAGGTAGGTAGGTATATGTAAGGAGATAACATAGGCACAGGCTAATTATTGCTAACTAAAATGCTAGTTAACATTAGTAATTAAACTTAAACAGCTAATGTGAGACGAAACTGCCTGCGCGCTTCTCCTGTACTATACGGTAATTCCTCTACTATGCGACAGTAAGTCTCGTGGTTATGACACAATCGTTAGCCTATTTTTATAAAAACGTCTGCTACGGAGCCATAACGTGAGGTACAAGGTAATGGAGCCTTTTATACATTGTCGTGTTTCTTTAGAAATAAACAACGGACAAATAGAGTCTTTAAACTCTTCAGATGTAAATTCGATTCATTCGCTTTCAAAGTGGCGCCAAAATGAATGGCAGTCAATGGGATGCTAACGGGAGGTGATCGCTTTGTAGCATTAAAATGGCGCCATAAGAGGTTCGCGGTCCGAGGAGAAGCTGACCCCCTTGATTCATTCTCCCTTGTGGGGGGAGGGGCTTAGGAGACCGTTTTGGGCTTCAGCAGAAAGGGGGGAGGGACTGAGAAGTTGTTGATGTTCAAATTTTTCGGCTAGGTCCTGGATCTTCACAATCCTACCTACAGCACCTTTAAATTCATTTAAATAAAAACACCCACTTAATACTTAATCTAACTCTACTTATTTGACAATTGTTTTACATGTATGCTATTACCAAATAAATTAACCAATACTTTTTTAAACATGGTTTCCCTTTTGTGGAAATATACGACAAAGGCATATGGATTTTTTTTATTTTTTATTATTCTTTATTTGAATTTTCATTGTCTTTATGGTGGGAAGAAACCGGAGCACCCGGGATAAACCCACACAAACACGACGAGATTTAGGCTACATTGTTTTGGGCCAAAAGTGTATTTATCTCCAGTAGAAGAACAAATCTCTGTTTACACTAACACGCCCATGAGAGGGGGGAATGAGAGGGGGAAATGCCAGAGCAGGGGGAATGAGAGGGGGAAACACCAGAGCAGGGGGAATGAGAGGAGGAAACGCCAGAGCAGGGGGAATGAGAGGAGGAAACGCCAGAGCAGGGGGAATGAGAGGAGGAAACGCCAGAGCAGGGGGAATGAGAGGGGGAATTTCCAGAGCAGGGGGAAACGCCAGAGCAGGGGGAATGAGAGGGGGAATTTCCAGAGCAGGGGGAAACGCCAGAGCAGGGGGAATGAGAGTGGTATTTATAAACCAAAATGTAGCAATGTGAATGTAGCCTCAACGGCCAAAACATCTCCACACAGAAATGTAGCTGCTCTTCTATTGGTGAACATCAGAGAGCTTTGTTGTATGTTTCAGTAGATGGTATATCACATACCATCTACTGAAACACACATATCATAGTTTGGGCTCTGAATCCCGAATATAGACTCGAGACACCTCCCAGGTAGGCTGTCTAGCCATCACTATTCACATCAGAGCTATCCGGCTGGCGTTCGTTGTCACCGGTAGTCGCCATCTTCTCATCCGATTCCCCCTGCTTCTCATATATGTCGTTGAGGGACTCGCCTTGGAGGAACCTACATACATCACTGAACTTATCATCCAGCCCCCACCACTTCCAGTCAATACCGTTATCGGTGGAATCGGCTTTGCTTTTAGCGTTCGTTTTTGATCCATCGGTAACAAATAAATCATTCGACTCCCACCACTCCCAATCGAGATCAATGTTGTGAGACTGGCGTTTGTTTTCGGA
Organism: Sander lucioperca; assembly: GCF_008315115.2. NCBI lineage: Eukaryota > Metazoa > Chordata > Actinopteri > Perciformes > Percidae > Sander > Sander lucioperca. Next base: position 5,235,981 of record NC_050177.1, read on the forward strand.
GTGATTTTGTGGCTCATCATTCATATCAGGTTGGGCTTCATCGTCCACGGTATAGGACTCACCCTGCTTGCTTTCAATGTCTTTCCTTTCAGAATCGCCTTTGATTTCTGAGTCATCATCTGACTCCTGTTGCATGACTTTACTGTGAGACTCCCGTTTGCTTTTGGAGACATTTTTCGATCCGTGGGAGTTCAATTTATCCGACTCCCTCTGCTTCGTATTAATGTTTTTAGTGCGGTACTCTATCACCCTAGGGTCCCTGTTGAAATTATTATTGAGTACATATATGTAGAGATCCTTGTCTTTCTTCATAACCAAACGTTTCTGTTGTAGGATTTGTCTAGGGCAGACCGTTGCCTGTGTTGCATGGTCTTTCACTCTTTCTCTAGTGTTCTCCTCGAAGACTTTGATTTTTAAATTTACGTCATTTTCTTGGGGTTCCTTCTTGGCTACGTCCATGTCGGAACAACTTGACCGTGGTTCAATCGCACTGCTATTTGACGACTGATCATCTGACTCCCTCTGCTTGTTCTCGATGTCTTTCGTGTCGGAATCGCCTTTGATTTCGGAGTCATTTTCTAATCTATCGGTGACGACATTACCGTTTGACTTATCACTCGTACAAGAGCTGTCTGGCTGGATTTCATCGTCACTAGTAGTCGAAAATTCTTTCTCTGACTTCTCCTGTTTAATGACTTTACTGTGACAGGCTTCAGAGGTCTTATAGGTCCTTTCGGTTGCCCATCCATCGATATTCATGTGTGAACAACCTGGCTGTGGTTCATCCTCACTGCTAGTGTCGAAATCCCATTTGATTTCGTCGTCATTTTCTGATCTATCGGTGACGACTTTACCGTTTGACTTATCACTCGTACAAGAGCTGTCCGACTGGATTTCATCGTCACTGGTAGTCGAAAACGCGTCCTCTGACTCCTCATGTTTCTTGTCGATATTACTGTGACAGGCTTCAGAGGTCTTATAGGTCCTTTCGGTTGCCCATCCATCGATAGTCATGTGTGAACAACCTGGCTGTGGTTCATCCTCACTGGCAAAAAAAAACTCATTTTCTGACTTCTCCTGCTTGATGACTTTACTGTGGGACTCTTGGGTGTAATTAAGTGTGTTTTTGAATCCATGTGTGCAGAAACCCCTCATTTTATTCAAAACCGAACGGTTATTTTTGAGGATTTGTCCAACGCAGACCTCTGCCTGCGTTGGAAGCTCTGTCTCCCTTTCACTAGTGTTCTCCTCGAAGACTTTGATTTTTAAATTCATGTCATTTTCTTGGAGCGAGTTATTTTCTTGGAGGTCCATAATGGCTCCGTCCATGTCAGAACAACCTGTTGCCATGCTGGTTTTGACACCTATTCTGTTGGACTCGCCTTTGCTTTTTGACTTGAACCCATGGGAGATGAAACCCTTAAATCTCTTAAAAACCAAACGCTTTTTCTCAATTCCAATACCATTCAAGTCCCTCTGAATGGTATAGTTGAATAGCCCAATTTAAGCTATAAAAATGTAGCTTTGTGGCCGGGTTGGCTCAGTGGGTAGAGCAGGTGCACATATACTTTTCAAGGCTTATGCCTCGACGCAGAGGTCTAGGGTTCAAATCCGACCTGTGAGGATTTCATGTATGTCTAATACAGTAATACAGGGTTGAAAAAGCCCAAAAATTTATCTTTAAAATTGTCGCTTTTTCTGAAAAGAAAACGCCATTTTGTATATTTAGTTTTTCTATTTACTAAAAAGCAAAAGTATTTGTTGTCTGATTACTCGATAATTGATGTAATAATCGGTAGCGATTCCTAAAAGTATCGGTAGCTGCAGCTGTGTTGGAGACAGATGTGTCAACTTACCGCTGAGTTTGTGGCATGCGTTGTGCTGGTATATCTGATTCTTGACACTGATCAGTGATTGATGATTTGATGATCAAAGGCAGACATGATGTCACTTGGAATCTTAGATCTTAGAACAGGAAGTGATGTCACGCTCTGTTGACGGTTTTCTTAGAACCAGCCTCCATAGTTACTGTTGCTATGCCTGTCAGGAAGGGATTGAACTTTCAAAGTAAATTTCAAATAAAAACATGGATCTATTTTTTGTGAATCAATGTCACTCCATAGAAATAGAATGAACACATACATACATATAAGTTATATTATGTGTCGCTCCCACACAGATGAATATATAGGATTATATCAGCTAAATTGGGCCACTTTTTGGTAAATCGTTTGGGACAATAATACAGTACCATATATGCCTTTTCCATGTGTTTATATGATTAATAATGACTGTTTTTGATAATTGTGTGTTGAAATTATGCAATAAAATATAATTATTTAGGCCCTACAGTTCTTGAAACATCAGCTGTGCCAACTTTTTTTGCATGAGCAGTTTCAGGTAAAATGGGCCAGTCAAACTGCAAAGGAAAATAGTAATTTATTATCAATTTTAATTTTAAAACACAGTTGCTTATACAGCCACATACCATTTAAACTGCATTAAACAAACACATTCATGTACCATTAAAAAAAAAAACATTTTGGGTGCAAACCCACATATTCAAGTGAACAATTAAAAAAAAGGCCATTTTGGAACAGCATAGATCAGTGAACTGATGTCAGTGGTGTGTGTGTGTGTGTGTGTGTGTGTGTGTGTGTGTGTGTGTGTGAGTGACACAGACGATGGCCCATTTTAGCTGAAACCATGTTGCCCATTTTACCTCAGTGGGTTAAGGTAAATTGGGCCGCCAAGAAAAACATCACTTTTTCAAAAAATATGTTTATATAGCAAACTAACAACATTATTTCTGATTGATGCCATCAAGACAGATATTATGCATATTTTATTATGTGCGTGTTTTTTTTTTTTAGAGATTTATCATCCTTAAAAAAAGTGATTTCGCTACCACCCCTGCACTGCTATCGTGATTTTTCTAGTACTAGGGGTGTATACCTTGCCAAAAAACGATGATAGCATTTGTCCCCCCGATGATACCGATCAACCCCCCTGGCTCATGGACTATTAGGCCTGTTGTCTGCACTTGAAAATCGATGTGATGATCTTGCAATGCTGTGATGTACTGTGTCCTTGCTGTTGGCTCACTCACATTTCCCCATCTAGAAAAATAGAGAATACTTCATTAGCAAACTACAGTATACCACTGCAAATCCAGAATAATGTATTGTTCTCTATGGAGTGCACACACCATTATGTTCATGTAATGGCAGTCTCTTTTGAGAAACATGGAAACGTTGTATATTTAGGATTTGGATCATATTCTCAGCTTGTATCATTTAAGTCCTTTAAGTGGGATTGTAAGACCATCATTGTTCCTCTGAAATATGGCTATGACAAATAGAATGAAAACCAGCCCTGGGCAGCATACTTTGATATGTAGTCTCTCTTTGTACATTTCTATCGTTACCTCATTGGCCCTGTAGACACCTGACAGGACCGGGGATAGCAAATCCTCTTAATCAAGGATGCAGCACTGCCTGACCTGCCTGCTTCGTGAAAGACTGACGCTGTTACTCTGCCTGCTCTGTAGCTCAAACCAAACCTTACTGGCAGACTGCGCTCTGGTTGGCTCTTCTACTGATAAGGACTGAAAGTTGAAAAATGTAATTCTATTTCAACAAAATAAAGCTATTAATGTAAACATTAAAACTAAAGACTTGCAATTTGTCAGTACATACCTGTTGCTCTGTTATCTGAAGATTGTCAAAGATGCTTTCACTCTCTACTAGTAAGGACGAGAAATCAGCATGCAACTTTGCCTTTGAATATAATTTAGAAAGTGGTTCGGGCAAATTCAGTTGAAGGGTCTTTGGTTTGTATCTGTGAGAGTGGCCCTCGATCACAGACAAGATAGCAGTCCCCTTTGTACTTTCTTCCTGAACATCACATTCATGCAGTTTTTGGTAGAACTCCATATACTCCTCTTCTGTAGGGACAGGAATGCTGGGTAGTGGTGAGTATGTTACAGTCTTCTTCTTCATGAATGAGATGTTGCAGATTTCCTCGTACTGCACCTTGCCAGTTTTGCTTGGAAGAACCCAGGCACAGGGCATCTCTGTACTGGACAGTCCATCTTTAAGATTTACCGCTGCTAAGACAGCATACATGAGAGCAGCTGCATGCGAGCATGCTTCGCCCAGTCCCGCTTTGCAGGTGCAGTGGGCCATTAAAATTGTCCCATCATCATGGACCACGATCCATGGTTGTGTGGGGGTCATGTTGACGGCCTGAGAGTGGTTCACCTTAAGAGAAGACAGCAGACCAATTAGTCTAGTAAAATCAACTCATTTGTTAATCAATGCATTTACAACACAGTGCCATGTTACACACACAACCAGATCATGAGATGAATGTTGAGAGAGAGAGAGAGAGATAGAGAGAGATAGAGAGAGAGAGAGAGAGAGAGAGTGTATGTGTATTTCATGTTACATGTTACTGTTTCCCTTAATGCTGTCAATGTTCTAATTGTTACAGTAAAAACACTTTGACGTTAAAGCAACCTTGAATTGAATTATGAGAGAGAGAGAGCTCTTAAAAAAGACCATGCCTGTTATTTCCTCCCCAAAACATGAAAACACAACGCTTTTCATTTAGAAAACGAGCATTTCTTTGCTATTTTTTGTTGTTGTTGTTGCAAAGTGTGCATTCGTTCTTGTAGTTTGTTTTGATGATTTAACTACCCCTTGTGCTGACATATGCTAGAGAACAGCTAGAAGTTAGTCTAGATAGCCTTGAGTTGTTATGCTAGCTGCTAACAGCTGTTTACAAAGTTGGGTTAAAAGAACACTTACCTTTCCTTTCACGAGAAACATCTTCTTCTTGTGAAGATGCCATATCTTCGAGTCAATGACCCAGCCCGCAACAAAGTACCGATATGCCTCGGTACTCTTGTACGCTTTGAGGCTTTCACCAGTGTATGGCGACGGATTATGTATAAGGTAAATGTAAATGTCATTGAATGCCAGGATTGGTAGTTCGGTAGCAGCGGACAGAGGCTGGAAGAACGCATCGGGTATCGAGTAGGGATCACATCCTAACGAGGATATTTTTTGAAAGTAGCGTTTCTTTTCATGGCAGTCGAGGTGCGAAATGTTGTCTTTCTTTACTGTATCCGTACGAAGCTGTAAATTGTAGCAAGCTAGCTAGCTAGCTATTGCTTGTCAGTTGGTACGGTTGGTGGTTGGTACTCGCCCGGCCGGTAGGTACTCAAGATGGCGACAGTCAGTTGGAAAAAGAGCGTGATGATGCTTGATGAGCATGTGACTGATATTCATGAATTGTTAGACTTGTTTGTAAAAAGTAGATTTTTGCTACAAAAGAAAAAATACTTTATTTGCTAAATGTTTTTAGTATTTCTTTGGATAGTCATGCATACGTTTTTACGTAGGGTGATATCAGGTAAAACATTTAAGGTTTGTGGGTCCCAGCCCCTCTGGAATTTAGAGCCAATGACTGCAAAGGATTTTAAACTGTTGTCATAACTGTGCTTGACAAGTAACAGGTGATTTGATTGGTTTATGGTTGCTATGGTGGGCGGGGCAATAATTAAAATCAAGACTGCACCAGAAAGCTGCATGGTAAGTAGCCTGGCATACCAAATCTAACTAAACTATTATAAGGATGATAAATCTCTAAAAAAAAAAAAAAACACGCACATAATAAAATATGCATAATATCTGTCTTGATGGCATCAATCAGAAATAATGTTGTTAGTTTGCTATATGAACATATTTTTTAAAAAAGTGATGTTTTTCTTGGCGGCTCAATTGACCTTAACCCACTGAGGTAAAATGGGCAACATGGTTTCAGCTAAAATGGGCCATCGTCTGTGTCACTCACAAACACACATACACATGTGTTTGAGTGTGTGTGTGTGTGTGTGTGTGTGTTTGTGTGTGTGTGTGTGTGTGTGTGTGTGTGTGCACACACACACACACACACACACTCACCATGACATCCCCAACAGTAATAATGGTAGTAGATATTTAATTTACAGTGAGTATGGCAAACGAGAAGGAAGCGAGAGGAGAGGAGAGAGGGAGAAGGAAAGAGAGAGGAAGTGAGAGGAGGAGGAAGGATGAGAGAGGAGACAAGCAGAGGAGACAGGTGAGGAGAAAGGAATGCAGAGGAAATGAGAGGAGACAGAAAGAGAGAAAAGAGAGGAGGCGCAAGGACCAGAGAGGAAAGGATACAAAGATAAAACAGGGAGGGAAAGGAAGGCCAAACAACTACAATCTGTGGAAAGAGGAGAGGATGAAGGGGGCCTTAGATGAATACAGGGAGGGGAAAAAAGCAGGGCAAGAGAAGCAAATCACCTTGAAAAGTCTGCAACACCCACTATGGTGACCCACATGACCATAAGGCTACTGAGGAGGGTCACATGTGATCCATGTTCTGCCTGGTTTCATGAGAGCTGTGGTGAAGACAATGGTGTCTGTGATGACGATGGTTTCACTGGCAACGACTGTGTTTGAAAAATGTTTTCATCATCACACACAAACATATCAGTTATCAATTTTGAATGTGAATTTTTGTAATTTGCACATTTCGTTCTAAATGTGTTGTTCACACACACACACACACACACACACACACACACACACACACACACACACACACACACACACCACCGACATCAGTTCACTGATCTATGCTGTTCCAAAATGGCCTTTTTTTAATTGTACACTTGAATATGTGGGTTTGCACCCAAAATGTTTTTTTTTTTAATGGTACATGAATGTGTTTGTTTAATGCAGTTTAAATGTTATGTGGCTGTATAAGCAACTGTGTTTTAAAATTAAAATTGATAATAAATTACTATTTTCCTTTGCAGTTTGACTGGCCCATTTTACCTGAAAAGTTGGCACAGCTGATGTTTCAAGAACTGTAGGGCCTAAATAATTATATTTTATTGCATAATTTCAACACACAATTATCAAAAACAGTCATTATTAATCATATAAACACATGGAAAAGGCATATATGGTATTGTATTATTGTCCCAAACGATTTACCAAAAAGTGGCCCAATTTAGCTGATATAATCCTATATATTCATCTGTGTGGGAGCGACACATAATATAAATTATATGTATGTATGTGTTCATTCTATTTCTATGGAGTGACATTGATTCACAAAAAATAGATCCATGTTTTTATTTGAAATTTACTTTGAAAGTTCCATCCCTTCCTGACAGGCATAGCAACAGTAACTATGGAGGCTGGTTCTAAGAAAACCGTCAACAGAGCGTGACATCACTTCCTGTTCTAAGATCTAAGATTCCAAGTGACATCATGTCTGCCTTTGATCATCAAATCATCAATCACTGATCATTGTCAAGGATCAGATATACCAGCACAACGCATGCCACAAACTCAGCGGTAAGTTGACACATCTGTCTCCAACACAGCTGCAGCTACCGATACTTTTAGGAATCGCTACCGATTATTACATCAATTATCGAGTAATCAGACAACAAATACTTTTGCTTTTTAGTAAATAGAAAAACTAAATATACAAAATGGCGTTTTCTTTTCAGAAAAAGCGACAATTTTAAAGATACATTTTTGGGCTTTTTCAACCCTGTATTACTGTATTAGACATACATGAAATCCTCACAGGTCGGATTTGAACCCTAGACCTCTGCGTCGAGGCATAAGCCTTGAAAAGTATATGGGCACCTGCTCTACCCACTGAGCCAACCCGGCCACAAAGCTACATTTTTATAGCTTAAATTGGGCTATTCAACTATACCATTCAGAGGGACTTGAATGGTATTGGAATTGAGAAAAAGCGTTTGGTTTTTAAGAGATTTAAGGGTTTCATCTCCCATGGGTTCAAGTCAAAAAGCAAAGGCGAGTCCAACAGAATAGGTGTCAAAACCAGCATGGCAACAGGTTGTTCTGACATGGACGGAGCCATTATGGATCTCCAAGAAAATAACTCGCTCCAAGAAAATGACATGAATTTAAAAATCAAAGTCTTCGAGGAGAACACTAGTGAAAGGGAGACAGAGCTTCCAACGCAGGCAGAGGTCTGCGTTGGACAAATCCTCAAAAATAACCATTCGGTTTTGAATAAAATGAGGGGTTTCTGCACACATGGATTCAAAGACACACTTAATTACACCCAAGAGTCCCACAGTAAAGTCATCAAGCAGGAGAAGTCAGAAAATGAGTTTTTTTTTGCCAGTGAGGATGAACCACAGCCAGGTTGTTCACACATGACTATCGATGGATGGGCAACCGAAAGGACCTATAAGACCTCTGAAGCCTGTCACAGTAATATCGACAAGAAACATGAGGAGTCAGAGGACGCGTTTTCGACTACCAGTGACGATGAAATCCAGTCGGACAGCTCTTGTACGAGTGATAAGTCAAACGGTAAAGTCGTCACCGATAGATCAGAAAATGACGACGAAATCAAATGGGATTTCGACACTAGCAGTGAGGATGAACCACAGCCAGGTTGTTCACACATGACTATCGATGGATGGGCAACCGAAAGGACCTATAAGACCTCTGAAGCCTGTCACAGTAAAGTCATTAAACAGGAGAAGTCAGAGAAAGAATTTTCGACTACTAGTGACGATGAAATCCAGCCAGACAGCTCTCGTACGAGTGATAAGTCAAACGGTAATGTCGTCACCGATAGATTAGAAAATGACTCCGAAATCAAAGGCGATTCCGACACGAAAGACATCGAGAACAAGCAGAGGGAGTCAGATGATCAGTCGTCAAATAGCAGTGCGATTGAACCACGGTCAGGTTGTTCCGACATGGACGTAGCCAAGAAGGAACCCCAAGAAAATGACGTAAATTTAAAAATCAAAGTCTTCGAGGAGAACACTAGAGAAAGAGTGAAAGACCATGCAACACAGGCAACGGTCTGCCCTAGACAAATCCTACAACAGAAACGTTTGGTTATGAAGAAAGGGAAGAGTCTCTACATATATGTACTCAATAAGAATTTTGAAAGGGACCCTAGGGTGATAGAGTACCGCACTAAAAACATTAATACGAAGCAGAGGGAGTCGGATAAATTAAACTCCCACGGATCGAAAAATGTCTCCAAAAGCAAACGGGAGTCTCACAGTAAAGTCATGCAACAGGAGTCAGATGATGACTCAGAAATCAAAGGCGATTCTGAAAGGAAAGACATTGAAAGCAAGCAGGGTGAGTCCTATACCGTGGACGATGAAGCCCAACCTGATATGAATGATGAGCCACAAAATCACTCCGAATACAAACGCCAGTCTCACAACATTGATCTCGATTGGGAGTGGTGGGAGTCGAATGATTTATTTGTTACCGATGGATCAAAAAAACGAACGCTAAAAGCAAAGCCGATTCCACCGATAACGGCATTGACTGGAAGTGGTGGGGGGGATGATAAGTTCAGTAATGTATGTAGGTTCCTCCAAGGCGAGTCCCTCAACGACATATACGAGAACCGTCATAACTGCTTGCAGTTCTAGTTATTATTAGGGGTCCAAGCCCGAGTCTGTAAGAACGGGCAATAGCAAAGCTATGCCGTTCATACAGCAGGGCTGTAGAACCCTATTGTTTTTCTACTGATTTTTCCTCTTCATTATTAGGGGTCCAAGCCCGAGTCTGTAAGAACGGGCAATAGCAAAGCTATGCCGTTCATACAGCAGGGCTGTAGAACCCTATTGTTTTTCTACTGATTTTTCCTCTTCATTATTATTATTATTATTATTATTCTTCTCCGCCTAAAACTCCGACTACAGCCTAAACCGTACATGGTGGGGGGTTGCCATTTTCAGGAATGGTCTGAATCACCGCAAGGACCTCAGGCACAAAAATTGACCCACTTCCACCACTAGGTGGCGCTATAGCAGAAAAACCGCATTTTGGCTCTATAACTCCCTATAACTCCCACACCGTACACCCTACATTCAAAACTCATACATCCACGCGTTCCCTGGATCCACCTGAATCACGTGATATAGGCCACGCCCATTTCCGCCTAGACTTTTATGCGTGAAAAATCGCAATTTATCAAAAACCTACTTTTTCGAACTCCTCCTAGACCGTGCGACCGATCTGCACGAAACTTGGACCGTAGCATCTCCAGACCGACCTAACAAAAGGTTAATGAAAAGAATTTTGATAGGACAAAAATTGCGCATATTACGCACGAACAAATTTGTGTAGCTAACTATGAAAACACCAACTTTGCCATATCTCGGCCAAAATAAAGGCTATCAACGCCAAACTTTAGATTCTTGTTTGCCATGACCCTCTGGAGGTGCCCCACGCGTTTTACAAAGATTGGTCACTAGGGGGCGCTACAAGTACAAAAAGTTTATATCTCATGAACGGCTCATCTGATTTTTACAAAATTTGATGGGCACCATCTAGGGACACTTCTGAGGCAATGTCTAGAGTGGGGTACTGAGGGGTCAAAGTGGGCGTGGCCTATGGGACCCAAGTCTAGATTCACCACTTACACTAATGTGAACAACTTTAAATTTACAGGGTAGATAGACAATGGGTCATGGACCACACCTACCAAACATTACACATGTGGACCACTAGGTGGCGCTATAATGGTTTTTTGCCTTTATCTCCCACATTACACATCGCACATTAGAAAACCATACATCCACGTGTTCCTTGAATCAAGCTGAATCACATGATATAGGCCACGCCCATTTTTGCTGAAAATCTTTTTCGCAAAATCGCGCAATATGCAAAACCAACTTTTACGAACTCGTCCTAGGCCGTGCGACGGATCAGCTCGAAACCTAATAGGTAGCATCTCCAGATGGACCTGACCATAAAGGTACTCAAGGAATTTTGCTACGTTAAAGTATGCGCATTTGACGACCAAACAAATTTGCATAGCTAGCTACCGCACACGTATCATATCATATCTCGGCCAAATTAAATGTTATCAGCAAGAACCTTCAGGGCATTGTTCAAGATGCCACTCTGATGCTCTGTACCAAATTTGGCGAAGATCGGCCTTCAGGGGGCGCTATAAGCAACCTTTATTTGTGTTGGCCAATAACTCAATGCATTTGAATGGGGAATTTGCAATTGCAATATCTCTGCCACAGTACATGCAATCAACACGAAACTTGTGGTGCTCGTTCGGCATGCGGCTCCGAGGCTCATTACCAAATTTGGCGAAGATCGGCCATTAGGGGGCGCTATAATCAACGTATACATGTTTTGGCCCTTTTACTCAATTGTAATGGGATATTTGCAATGGAAATGTACCACAGACCTTGCAGCTCACACTTCTCAATATTTACTGACGTTTGCCTCTTACCGTTAGGTTTTGGTTTTTACTTTTGCGTGCTCCTTTGGTTTTTTACAATAAAACAAACATCTTAACCCACCTGACAAAGTTTCTACAACCTTCACAGTGGACAAATGCAACTCTTTTCTCTCACTTTTTCAATCCAAAATCTACACCATTCGTAGGCGGCGATACCGTGCAATTAAACATTGCAGTTGGTGCTAAGTGGAGCGTCCGTCGTAGCGTGATCGGTTACGTCGGTGGCATCGATGCTTAATTTCCCACGAAGCACCCACGGAGGAAAACATAAATCGGCGCCTGTGACGTCGTTTACAACAACTTGACCACCTCCCCCGCTCCTTCAACCACCACACCTGCCTCCCCCCTCCACCCTCTCGGTCACTCTCTCATTTCTCTCAGCTGTGTCCCGCGGTCAGGGGGGTTAAGAAGTTTGTTTGTTGTAGAGAATTCTTAAAGGCGGTCCGTACACGCGTGGAGGTGAACAGTCGACCGCTACTTTTGCGACGGCGACGCACCGCAGACGTCGCGGCTCGCGCCTCTCGACGTTTAGCGACGTTCGCCTCCCCTCCGCCCGGCTTCGGGTTCCGCTTTCGCGCGCTCCCCCGGGCGTCGGGGGCGACTGGCGTGGGTGGCTTGGGCCCCGTCATAACTGCTTGCAGTTCTAGTTATTATTATTATTCTTCTCCGCCTAAAACTCCGACTACAGCCTAAACCGTACATGGTGGGGGGTTGCCATTTTCAGGAATGGTCTGAATCACCGCAAGGACCTCAGGCACAAAAATTGACCCACTTCCACCACTAGGTGGCGCTATAGCAGAAAAACCGCATTTTGGCTCTATAACTCCCTATAACTCCCACACCGTACACCCTACATTCAAAACTCATACATCCACGCGTTCCCTGGATCCACCTGAATCACGTGATATAGGCCACGCCCATTTCCGCCTAGACTTTTATGCGTGAAAAATCGCAATTTATCAAAAACCTACTTTTTCGAACTCCTCCTAGACCGTGCGACCGATCTGCACGAAACTTGGACCGTAGCATCTCCAGACCGACCTAACAAAAGGTTAATGAAAAGAATTTTGATAGGACAAAAATTGCGCATATTACGCACGAACAAATTTGTGTAGCTAACTATGAAAACACCAACTTTGCCATATCTCGGCCAAAATAAAGGCTATCAACGCCAAACTTTAGATTCTTGTTTGCCATGACCCTCTGGAGGTGCCCCACGCGTTTTACAAAGATTGGTCACTAGGGGGCGCTACAAGTACAAAAAGTTTATATCTCATGAACGGCTCATCTGATTTTTACAAAATTTGATGGGCACCATCTAGGGACACTTCTGAGGCAATGTCTAGAGTGGGGTACTGAGGGGTCAAAGTGGGCGTGGCCTATGGGACCCAAGTCTAGATTCACCACTTACACTAATGTGAACAACTTTAAATTTACAGGGTAGATAGACAATGGGTCATGGACCACACCTACCAAACATTACACATGTGGACCACTAGGTGGCGCTATAATGGTTTTTTGCCTTTATCTCCCACATTACACATCGCACATTAGAAAACCATACATCCACGTGTTCCTTGAATCAAGCTGAATCACATGATATAGGCCACGCCCATTTTTGCTGAAAATCTTTTTCGCAAAATCGCGCAATGTGCAAAACCAACTTTTACGAACTCGTCCTAGGCCGTGCGACGGATCAGCTCGAAACCTAGTAGGTAGCATCTCCAGATGGACCTGACCAAAAGGTACTCAAGGAATTTTGCTACGTTAAAGTATGCGCATTTGACGACCAAACAAATTTGCATAGCTAGCTACCGCACACGTATCATATCATATCTCGGCCAAATTAAATGTTATCAGCAAGAACCTTCAGGGCATTGTTCAAGATGCCACTCTGATGCTCTGTACCAAATTTGGCGAAGATCGGCCTTCAGGGGGCGCTATAAGCAACCTTTATTTGTGTTGGCCAATAACTCAATGCATTTGAATGGGGAATTTGCAATTGCAATATCTCTGCCACAGTACATGCAATCAACACGAAACTTGTGGTGCTCGTTCGGCATGCGGCTCCGAGGCTCATTACCAAATTTGGCGAAGATCGGCCATTAGGGGGCGCTATAATCAACGTATACATGTTTTGGCCCTTTTACTCAATTGTAATGGGATATTTGCAATGGAAATGTACCACAGACCTTGCAGCTCACACTTCTCAATATTTACTGACGTTTGCCTCTTACCGTTAGGTTTTGGTTTTTACTTTTGCGTGCTCCTTTGGTTTTTTACAATAAAACAAACATCTTAACCCACCTGACAAAGTTTCTACAACCTTCACAGTGGACAAATGCAACTCTTTTCTCTCACTTTTTCAATCCAAAATCTACACCATTCGTAGGCGGCGATACCGTGCAATTAAACATTGCAGTTGGTGCTAAGTGGAGCGTCCGTCGTAGCGTGATCGGTTACGTCGGTGGCATCGATGCTTAATTTCCCACGAAGCACCCACGGAGGAAAACATAAATCGGCGCCTGTGACGTCGTTTACAACAACTTGACCACCTCCCCCGCTCCTTCAACCACCACACCTGCCTCCCCCCTCCACCCTCTCGGTCACTCTCTCATTTCTCTCAGCTGTGTCCCGCGGTCAGGGGGGTTAAGAAGTTTGTTTGTTGTAGAGAATTCTTAAAGGCGGTCCGTACACGCGTGGAGGTGAACAGTCGACCGCTACTTTTGCGACGGCGACGCACCGCAGACGTCGTGGCTCGCGCCTCTCGACGTTTAGCGACGTTCGCCTCCCCTCCGCCCGGCTTCGGGTTCCGCTTTCGCGCGCTCCCCCGGGCGTCGGGGGCGACTGGCGTGGGTGGCTTGGGCCCCGTCATAACTGCTTGCAGTTCTAGTTATTATTATTATTCTTCTCCGCCTAAAACTCCGACTACAGCCTAAACCGTACATGGTGGGGGGTTGCCATTTTCAGGAATGGTCTGAATCACCGCAAGGACCTCAGGCACAAAAATTGACCCACTTCCACCACTAGGTGGCGCTATAGCAGAAAAACCGCATTTTGGCTCTATAACTCCCTATAACTCCCACACCGTACACCCTACATTCAAAACTCATACATCCACGCGTTCCCTGGATCCACCTGAATCACGTGATATAGGCCACGCCCATTTCCGCCTAGACTTTTATGCGTGAAAAATCGCAATTTATCAAAAACCTACTTTTTCGAACTCCTCCTAGACCGTGCGACCGATCTGCACGAAACTTGGACCGTAGCATCTCCAGACCGACCTAACAAAAGGTTAATGAAAAGAATTTTGATAGGACAAAAATTGCGCATATTACGCACGAACAAATTTGTGTAGCTAACTATGAAAACACCAACTTTGCCATATCTCGGCCAAAATAAAGGCTATCAACGCCAAACTTTAGATTCTTGTTTGCCATGACCCTCTGGAGGTGCCCCACGCGTTTTACAAAGATTGGTCACTAGGGGGCGCTACAAGTACAAAAAGTTTATATCTCATGAACGGCTCATCTGATTTTTACAAAATTTGATGGGCACCATCTAGGGACACTTCTGAGGCAATGTCTAGAGTGGGGTACTGAGGGGTCAAAGTGGGCGTGGCCTATGGGACCCAAGTCTAGATTCACCACTTACACTAATGTGAACAACTTTAAATTTACAGGGTAGATAGACAATGGGTCATGGACCACACCTACCAAACATTACACATGTGGACCACTAGGTGGCGCTATAATGGTTTTTTGCCTTTATCTCCCACATTACACATCGCACATTAGAAAACCATACATCCACGTGTTCCTTGAATCAAGCTGAATCACATGATATAGGCCACGCCCATTTTTGCTGAAAATCTTTTTCGCAAAATCGCGCAATGTGCAAAACCAACTTTTACGAACTCGTCCTAGGCCGTGCGACGGATCAGCTCGAAACCTAGTAGGTAGCATCTCCAGATGGACCTGACCAAAAGGTACTCAAGGAATTTTGCTACGTTAAAGTATGCGCATTTGACGACCAAACAAATTTGCATAGCTAGCTACCGCACACGTATCATATCATATCTCGGCCAAATTAAATGTTATCAGCAAGAACCTTCAGGGCATTGTTCAAGATGCCACTCTGATGCTCTGTACCAAATTTGGCGAAGATCGGCCTTCAGGGGGCGCTATAAGCAACCTTTATTTGTGTTGGCCAATAACTCAATGCATTTGAATGGGGAATTTGCAATTGCAATATCTCTGCCACAGTACATGCAATCAACACGAAACTTGTGGTGCTCGTTCGGCATGCGGCTCCGAGGCTCATTACCAAATTTGGCGAAGATCGGCCATTAGGGGGCGCTATAATCAACGTATACATGTTTTGGCCCTTTTACTCAATTGTAATGGGATATTTGCAATGGAAATGTACCACAGACCTTGCAGCTCACACTTCTCAATATTTACTGACGTTTGCCTCTTACCGTTAGGTTTTGGTTTTTACTTTTGCGTGCTCCTTTGGTTTTTTACAATAAAACAAACATCTTAACCCACCTGACAAAGTTTCTACAACCTTCACAGTGGACAAATGCAACTCTTTTCTCTCACTTTTTCAATCCAAAATCTACACCATTCGTAGGCGGCGATACCGTGCAATTAAACATTGCAGTTGGTGCTAAGTGGAGCGTCCGTCGTAGCGTGATCGGTTACGTCGGTGGCATCGATGCTTAATTTCCCACGAAGCACCCACGGAGGAAAACATAAATCGGCGCCTGTGACGTCGTTTACAACAACTTGACCACCTCCCCCGCTCCTTCAACCACCACACCTGCCTCCCCCCTCCACCCTCTCGGTCACTCTCTCATTTCTCTCAGCTGTGTCCCGCGGTCAGGGGGGTTAAGAAGTTTGTTTGTTGTAGAGAATTCTTAAAGGCGGTCCGTACACGCGTGGAGGTGAACAGTCGACCGCTACTTTTGCGACGGCGACGCACCGCAGACGTCGCGGCTCGCGCCTCTCGACGTTTAGCGACGTTCGCCTCCCCTCCGCCCGGCTTCGGGTTCCGCTTTCGCGCGCTCCCCCGGGCGTCGGGGGCGACTGGCGTGGGTGGCTTGGGCCCCGTCATAACTGCTTGCAGTTCTAGTTATTATTATTCTTCTCCGCCTAAAACTCCGACTACAGCCTAAACCGTACATGGTGGGGGGTTGCCATTTTCAGGAATGGTCTGAATCACCGCAAGGACCTCAGGCACAAAAATTGACCCACTTCCACCACTAGGTGGCGCTATAGCAGAAAAAACCGCATTTTGGCTCTATAACTCCCTATAACTCCCACACCGTACACCCTACATTCAAAACTCATACATCCACGCGTTCCCTGGATCCACCTGAATCACGTGATATAGGCCACGCCCATTTCCGCCTAGACTTTTATGCGTGAAAAATCGCAATTTATCAAAAACCTACTTTTTCGAACTCCTCCTAGACCGTGCGACCGATCTGCACGAAACTTGGACCGTAGCATCTCCAGACCGACCTAACAAAAGGTTAATGAAAAGAATTTTGATAGGACAAAAATTGCGCATATTACGCACGAACAAATTTGTGTAGCTAACTATGAAAACACCAACTTTGCCATATCTCGGCCAAAATAAAGGCTATCAACGCCA
This sequence comes from Sander lucioperca, assembly GCF_008315115.2. Taxonomy (NCBI): domain Eukaryota; kingdom Metazoa; phylum Chordata; class Actinopteri; order Perciformes; family Percidae; genus Sander; species Sander lucioperca. Next base: position 5,252,973 of record NC_050177.1, read on the forward strand.
AACTTTAGATTCTTGTTTGCCATGACCCTCTGGAGGTGCCCCACGCGTTTTACAAAGATTGGTCACTAGGGGGCGCTACAAGTACAAAAAGTTTATATCTCATGAACGGCTCATCTGATTTTTACAAAATTTGATGGGCACCATCTAGGGACACTTCTGATGCCATGTCTAGAGTGGGGTACTGAGGGGTCAAAGTGGGCGTGGCCTATGGGACCCAAGTCTAGATTCACCACTTACACTAATGTGAACAACTTTAAATTTACAGGGTAGATAGACAATGGGTCATGGACCACACCTACCAAACATTACACATGTGGACCACTAGGTGGCGCTATAATGGTTTTTTGCCTTTATCTCCCACATTACACATCGCACATTAGAAAACCATACATCCACGTGTTCCTTGAATCAAGCTGAATCACATGATATAGGCCACGCCGATTTTTGCTTAAAATCTTTTTCGCAAAATCGCGCAATGTGCAAAACCAACTTTTACGAACTCGTCCTAGGCCGTGCGACGGATCAGCTCGAAACCTGGTAGGTAGCATCTCCAGATGGAGCTGACCATAAAGGTACTCAAGGAATTTTGCTACGTTAAAGTATGCGCATTTGACGACCAAACAAATTTGCATAGCTAGCTACCGCACACGTATCATATCATATCTCGGCCAAATTAAATGTTATCAGCAAGAACCTTCAGGGCATTGTTCAAGATGCCACTCTGATGCTCTGTACCAAATTTGGCGAAGATCGGCCTTCAGGGGGCGCTATAAGCAACCTTTATTTGTGTTGGCCAATAACTCAATGCATTTGAATGGGGAATTTGCAATTGCAATATCTCTGCCACAGTACATGCAATCAACACGAAACTTGTGGTGCTCGTTCGGCATGCGGCTCCGAGGCTCATTACCAAATTTGGCGAAGATCGGCCATTAGGGGGCGCTATAATCAACGTATACATGTTTTGGCCCTTTTACTCAATTGTAATGGGATATTTGCAATGGAAATGTACCACAGACCTTGCAGCTCACACTTCTCAATATTTACTGACGTTTGCCTCTTACCGTTAGGTTTTGGTTTTTACTTTTGCGTGCTCCTTTGGTTTTTTACAATAAACAAACATCTTAACCCACCTGACAAAGTTTCTACAACCTTCACAGTGGACAAATGCAACTCTTTTCTCTCACTTTTTCAATCCCAAATCTACACCATTCGTAGGCGGCGATACCGTGCAATTAAACATTGCAGTTGGTGCTAAGTGGAGCGTCCGTCGTAGCGTGATCGGTTACGTCGGTGGCATCGATGCTTAATTTCCCACGAAGCACCCACGGAGGAAAACATAAATCGGCGCCTGTGACGTCGTTTACAACAACTTGACCACCTCCCCCGCTCCTTCAACCACCACACCTGCCTCCCCCCTCCACCCTCTCGGTCACTCTCTCATTTCTCTCAGCTGTGTCCCGCGGTCAGGGGGGTTAAGAAGTTTGTTTGTTGTAGAGAATTCTTAAAGGCGGTCCGTACACGCGTGGAGGTGAACAGTCGACCGCTACGTTTTGCGACGGCGACGCACCGCAGACGTCGCGGCTCGCGCCTCTCGACGTTTAGCGACGTTCGCCTCCCCGCCGCCCGGCTTCGGGTTCCGCTTTCGCGCGCTCCCCCGGGCGTCGGGGGCGACTGGCGTGGGTGGCTTGGGCCCCGTCATAACTGCTTGCAGTTCTAGTTATTAGGGGTCCAAGCCCGAGTCTGTAAGAACGGGCAATAGCAAAGCTATGCCGTTCATACAGCAGGGCTGTAGAACCCTATTGTTTTTCTACTGATTTTTCCTCTTCATTATTATTATTATTATTCTTCTCCGCGTAAAACTCCGACTACAGCCTAAACCGTACATGGTGGGGGTTTGCCATTTTCAGGAATGGTCTGAATCACCGCAAGGACCTCAGGCACAAAAATTGACCCACTTCCACCACTAGGTGGCGCTATAGCAGAAAAACCGCATTTTGGCTCTATAACTCCCTATAACTCCCACACCGTACACCCTACATTCAAAACTCATACATCCACGCGTTCCCTGGATCCACCTGAATCACGTGATATAGGCCACGCCCATTTCCGCCTAGACTTTTATGCGTGAAAAATCGCAATTTATCAAAAACCTACTTTTTCGAACTCCTCCTAGACCGTGCGACCGATCTGCACGAAACTTGGACCGTAGCATCTCCAGACCGACCTAACAAAAGGTTAATGAAAAGAATTTTGATAGGACAAAAATTGCGCATATTACGCACGAACAAATTTGTGTAGCTAACTATGAAAACACCAACTTTGCCATATCTCGGCCAAAATAAAGGCTATCAACGCCAAACTTTAGATTCTTGTTTGCCATGACCCTCTGGAGGTGCCCCACGCGTTTTACAAAGATTGGTCACTAGGGGGCGCTACAAGTACAAAAAGTTTATATCTCATGAACGGCTCATCTGATTTTTACAAAATTTGATGGGCACCATCTAGGGACACTTCTGAGGCCATGTCTAGAGTGGGGTACTGAGGGGTCAAAGTGGGCGTGGCCTATGGGACCCAAGTCTAGATTCACCACTTACACTAATGTGAACAACTTTAAATTTACAGGGTAGATAGACAATGGGTCATGGACCACACCTACCAAACATTACACATGTGGACCACTAGGTGGCGCTATAATGGTTTTTTGCCTTTATCTCCCACATTACACATCGCACATTAGAAAACCATACATCCACGTGTTCCTTGAATCAAGCTGAATCACATGATATAGGCCACGCCCATTTTTGCTTAAAATCTTTTTCGCAAAATCGCGCAATGTGCAAAACCAACTTTTTACGAACTCGTCCTAGGCCGTGCGACGGATCAGCTCGAAACCTGGTAGGTAGCATCTCCAGATGGACCTGACCAAAAGTTACTCAAGGAATTTTGCTACGTTAAAGTATGCGCATTTGACGACCAAACAAATTTTGCATAGCTAGCTACCGCACACGTATCATATCATATCTCGGCCAAATGAAATGTTATCAGCAAGAAACTTAGGTCATTGTTCAACATGCCACTCTGATGCTCTGTACCAAATTTGGCGAAGATCGGCCTTTAGGGGGCGCTATAATCAACGTTTATTTGTTATGGCCAATAACTCAATGCATTTGAATGGGAACTTTGCATATGCAATATCTCTGCCACAGTACATACAATCAACGCGAAACCTGTGGTGCTCGTTCGGCATGGGGCTCTGAGGCTCAGTACCAAATTTGGCGAAGATCGGCCATTAGGGGGCGCTATAATCAACGTAGACCAGTTTTGGCCCTTTTACTCAATTTTAATGGGATATTTGCAATGGAAATATACCACAGACCTTGCAGCTCACACTTCTTAATATTTACTGAAGTTTGCCTCATACCGTTAGGTTTTTGTTTTCATTTTTGCGTGCTCCTTTGGTTTTTTACAATAAACAAACTTCTTAACCCACCTGACAAAGTTTCTACAACCTTCACAGTGGACAAATGCAACTCTTTTCTCTCACTTTTTAAATCCAATATCAACACCATTCATAGGCGGCGATACCGTGCAATTAAACATTGCAATTGGTGCTAAGTGGAGCACCTGTCGTAGCGTGATCGGTTACGTCGGTGGCATCGATGCTTAATTTCCCACGAAGCACCCACGGAGGAAAACATAAATCGGCGCCTGTGACGCCATTTACAACAACTTGACCGCCTCCCCCGCTCCTTCAACCACCACGCCTGCCTCCCCCCTCCACCCTCTCGGTCACTCTCTCATTTCTCTCCGCTGTCTCCCGCGGTCAGGGGGGGTTAAGAAGGTTGTTTGTTGTAGAGCATTCTTAAAGGCGGTCCGTACACGCTTGGAGGTGAACCGTCGACCGCTACGTTTGCGACGGCGACGCTCCGCAGGCGTCGCGGCTCGCGCCTCTCGACGTTTCGCGCGTTTGCCTCCCCGCCGCCCGGCTTCGGGTTCCGCTTCCGCGCGTTCCCCCGGGCGTCGGGGGCGACTGGCGTGGGAGGCTTGGGCCCCGTCATAACTGCTTGCAGTTCTAGTTATTATTATTATTCTTCTCCGCCTAAAACTCCGACTACAGCCTAAACCGTACATGGTGGGGGGTTGCCATTTTCAGGAATGGTCTGAATCACCGCAAGGACCTCAGGCACAAAAATTGACCCACTTCCACCACTAGGTGGCGCTATAGCAGAAAAACCGCATTTTGGCTCTATAACTCCCTATAACTCCCACACCGTACACCCTACATTCAAAACTCATACATCCACGCGTTCCCTGGATCCACCTGAATCACGTGATATAGGCCACGCCCATTTCCGCCTAGACTTTTATGCGTGAAAAATCGCAATTTATCAAAAACCTACTTTTTCGAACTCCTCCTAGACCGTGCGACCGATCTGCACGAAACTTGGACCGTAGCATCTCCAGACCGACCTAACAAAAGGTTAATGAAAAGAATTTTGATAGGACAAAAATTGCGCATATTACGCACGAACAAATTTGTGTAGCTAACTATGAAAACACCAACTTTGCCATATCTCGGCCAAAATAAAGGCTATCAACGCCAAACTTTAGATTCTTGTTTGCCATGACCCTCTGGAGGTGCCCCACGCGTTTTACAAAGATTGGTCACTAGGGGGCGCTACAAGTACAAAAAGTTTATATCTCATGAACGGCTCATCTGATTTTTACAAAATTTGATGGGCACCATCTAGGGACACTTCTGAGGCAATGTCTAGAGTGGGGTACTGAGGGGTCAAAGTGGGCGTGGCCTATGGGACCCAAGTCTAGATTCACCACTTACACTAATGTGAACAACTTTAAATTTACAGGGTAGATAGACAATGGGTCATGGACCACACCTACCAAACATTACACATGTGGACCACTAGGTGGCGCTATAATGGTTTTTTGCCTTTATCTCCCACATTACACATCGCACATTAGAAAACCATACATCCACGTGTTCCTTGAATCAAGCTGAATCACATGATATAGGCCACGCCCATTTTTGCTGAAAATCTTTTTCGCAAAATCGCGCAATATGCAAAACCAACTTTTACGAACTCGTCCTAGGCCGTGCGACGGATCAGCTCGAAACCTAATAGGTAGCATCTCCAGATGGACCTGACCATAAAGGTACTCAAGGAATTTTGCTACGTTAAAGTATGCGCATTTGACGACCAAACAAATTTGCATAGCTAGCTACCGCACACGTATCATATCATATCTCGGCCAAATTAAATGTTATCAGCAAGAACCTTCAGGGCATTGTTCAAGATGCCACTCTGATGCTCTGTACCAAATTTGGCGAAGATCGGCCTTCAGGGGGCGCTATAAGCAACCTTTATTTGTGTTGGCCAATAACTCAATGCATTTGAATGGGGAATTTGCAATTGCAATATCTCTGCCACAGTACATGCAATCAACACGAAACTTGTGGTGCTCGTTCGGCATGCGGCTCCGAGGCTCATTACCAAATTTGGCGAAGATCGGCCATTAGGGGGCGCTATAATCAACGTATACATGTTTTGGCCCTTTTACTCAATTGTAATGGGATATTTGCAATGGAAATGTACCACAGACCTTGCAGCTCACACTTCTCAATATTTACTGACGTTTGCCTCTTACCGTTAGGTTTTGGTTTTTACTTTTGCGTGCTCCTTTGGTTTTTTACAATAAAACAAACATCTTAACCCACCTGACAAAGTTTCTACAACCTTCACAGTGGACAAATGCAACTCTTTTCTCTCACTTTTTCAATCCAAAATCTACACCATTCGTAGGCGGCGATACCGTGCAATTAAACATTGCAGTTGGTGCTAAGTGGAGCGTCCGTCGTAGCGTGATCGGTTACGTCGGTGGCATCGATGCTTAATTTCCCACGAAGCACCCACGGAGGAAAACATAAATCGGCGCCTGTGACGTCGTTTACAACAACTTGACCACCTCCCCCGCTCCTTCAACCACCACACCTGCCTCCCCCCTCCACCCTCTCGGTCACTCTCTCATTTCTCTCAGCTGTGTCCCGCGGTCAGGGGGGTTAAGAAGTTTGTTTGTTGTAGAGAATTCTTAAAGGCGGTCCGTACACGCGTGGAGGTGAACAGTCGACCGCTACTTTTGCGACGGCGACGCACCGCAGACGTCGCGGCTCGCGCCTCTCGACGTTTAGCGACGTTCGCCTCCCCTCCGCCCGGCTTCGGGTTCCGCTTTCGCGCGCTCCCCCGGGCGTCGGGGGCGACTGGCGTGGGTGGCTTGGGCCCCGTCATAACTGCTTGCAGTTCTAGTTATTAGGGGTCCAAGCCCGAGTCTGTAAGAACGGGCAATAGCAAAGCTATGCCGTTCATACAGCAGGGCTGTAGAACCCTATTGTTTTTCTACTGATTTTTCCTCTTCATTATTATTATTATTATTATTCTTCTCCGCCTAAAACTCCGACTACAGCCTAAACCGTACATGGTGGGGGGTTTGCCATTTTCAGGAATGGTCTGAATCACCGCAAGGACCTCAGGCACAAAAATTGACCCACTTCCACCACTAGGTGGCGCTATAGCAGAAAAAACCGCATTTTGGCTCTATAACTCCCTATAACTCCCACACCGTACACCCTACATTCAAAACTCATACATCCACGCGTTCCCTGGATCCACCTGAATCACGTGATATAGGCCACGCCCATTTCCGCCTAGACTTTTATGCGTGAAAAATCGCAATTTATCAAAAACCTACTTTTTCGAACTCCTCCTAGACCGTGCGACCGATCTGCACGAAACTTGGACCGTAGCATCTCCAGACCGACCTAACAAAAGGTTAATGAAAAGAATTTTGATAGGACAAAAATTGCGCATATTACGCACGAACAAATTTGTGTAGCTAACTATGAAAACACCAACTTTGCCATATCTCGGCCAAAATAAAGGCTATCAACGCCAAACTTTAGATTCTTGTTTGCCATGACCCTCTGGAGGTGCCCCACGCGTTTTACAAAGATTGGTCACTAGGGGGCGCTACAAGTACAAAAAGTTTATATCTCATGAACGGCTCATCTGATTTTTACAAAATTTGATGGGCACCATCTAGGGACACTTCTGAGGCAATGTCTAGAGTGGGGTACTGAGGGGTCAAAGTGGGCGTGGCCTATGGGACCCAAGTCTAGATTCACCACTTACACTAATGTGAACAACTTTAAATTTACAGGGTAGATAGACAATGGGTCATGGACCACACCTACCAAACATTACACATGTGGACCACTAGGTGGCGCTATAATGGTTTTTTGCCTTTATCTCCCACATTACACATCGCACATTAGAAAACCATACATCCACGTGTTCCTTGAATCAAGCTGAATCACATGATATAGGCCACGCCCATTTTTGCTGAAAATCTTTTTCGCAAAATCGCGCAATGTGCAAAACCAACTTTTACGAACTCGTCCTAGGCCGTGTGACGGATCAGCTCGAAACCTAATAGGTAGCATCTCCAGATGGACCTGACCAAAAGGTACTCAAGGAATTTTGCTACGTTAAAGTATGCGCATTTGACGACCAAACAAATTTGCATAGCTAGCTACCGCACACGTATCATATCATATCTCGGCCAAATTAAATGTTATCAGAAAGAAACTTCAGGTCATTGTTCAAGATGCCACTCTGATGCTCTGTACCAAATTTGGCGAAGATCGGCCTTCAGGGGGCGCTATAAGCAACCTTTATTTGTGTTGGCCAATAACTCAATGCATTTGAATGGGGAATTTGCAATTGCAATATCTCTGCCACAGTACATGCAATCAACACGAAACTTGTGGTGCTCGTTCGGCATGCGGCTCCGAGGCTCATTACCAAATTTGGCGAAGATCGGCCATTAGGGGGCGCTATAATCAACGTATACATGTTTTGGCCCTTTTACTCAATTGTAATGGGATATTTGCAATGGAAATGTACCACAGACCTTGCAGCTCACACTTCTCAATATTTACTGACGTTTGCCTCTTACCGTTAGGTTTTGGTTTTTACTTTTGCGTGCTCCTTTGGTTTTTTACAATAAAACAAACATCTTAACCCACCTGACAAAGTTTCTACAACCTTCACAGTGGACAAATGCAACTCTTTTCTCTCACTTTTTCAATCCAAAATCTACACCATTCGTAGGCGGCGATACCGTGCAATTAAACATTGCAGTTGGTGCTAAGTGGAGCGTCCGTCGTAGCGTGATCGGTTACGTCGGTGGCATCGATGCTTAATTTCCCACGAAGCACCCACGGAGGAAAACATAAATCGGCGCCTGTGACGTCGTTTACAACAACTTGACCACCTCCCCCGCTCCTTCAACCACCACACCTGCCTCCCCCCTCCACCCTCTCGGTCACTCTCTCATTTCTCTCAGCTGTGTCCCGCGGTCAGGGGGGTTAAGAAGTTTGTTTGTTGTAGAGAATTCTTAAAGGCGGTCCGTACACGCGTGGAGGTGAACAGTCGACCGCTACTTTTGCGACGGCGACGCACCGCAGACGTCGCGGCTCGCGCCTCTCGACGTTTAGCGACGTTCGCCTCCCCTCCGCCCGGCTTCGGGTTCCGCTTTCGCGCGCTCCCCCGGGCGTCGGGGGCGACTGGCGTGGGTGGCTTGGGCCCCGTCATAACTGCTTGCAGTTCTAGTTATTATTATTCTTCTCCGCCTAAAACTCCGACTACAGCCTAAACCGTACATGGTGGGGGGTTGCCATTTTCAGGAATGGTCTGAATCACCGCAAGGACCTCAGGCACAAAAATTGACCCACTTCCACCACTAGGTGGCGCTATAGCAGAAAAACCGCATTTTGGCTCTATAACTCCCTATAACTCCCACACCGTACACCCTACATTCAAAACTCATACATCCACGCGTTCCCTGGATCCACCTGAATCACGTGATATAGGCCACGCCCATTTCCGCCTAGACTTTTATGCGTGAAAAATCGCAATTTATCAAAAACCTACTTTTTCGAACTCCTCCTAGACCGTGCGACCGATCTGCACGAAACTTGGACCGTAGCATCTCCAGACCGACCTAACAAAAGGTTAATGAAAAGAATTTTGATAGGACAAAAATTGCGCATATTACGCACGAACAAATTTGTGTAGCTAACTATGAAAACACCAACTTTGCCATATCTCGGCCAAAATAAAGGCTATCAACGCCAAACTTTAGATTCTTGTTTGCCATGACCCTCTGGAGGTGCCCCACGCGTTTTACAAAGATTGGTCACTAGGGGGCGCTACAAGTACAAAAAGTTTATATCTCATGAACGGCTCATCTGATTTTTACAAAATTTGATGGGCACCATCTAGGGACACTTCTGAGGCCATGTCTAGAGTGGGGTACTGAGGGGTCAAAGTGGGCGTGGCCTATGGGACCCAAGTCTAGATTCACCACTTACACTAATGTGAACAACTTTAAATTTACAGGGTAGATAGACAATGGGTCATGGACCACACCTACCAAACATTACACATGTGGACCACTAGGTGGCGCTATAATGGTTTTTTGCCTTTATCTCCCACATTACACATCGCACATTAGAAAACCATACATCCACGTGTTCCTTGAATCAAGCTGAATCACATGATATAGGCCACGCCCATTTTTGCTGAAAATCTTTTTCGCAAAATCGCGCAATATGCAAAACCAACTTTTACGAACTCGTCCTAGGCCGTGCGACGGATCAGCTCGAAACCTAATAGGTAGCATCTCCAGATGGACCTGACCATAAAGGTACTCAAGGAATTTTGCTACGTTAAAGTATGCGCATTTGACGACCAAACAAATTTGCATAGCTAGCTACCGCACACGTATCATATCATATCTCGGCCAAATTAAATGTTATCAGCAAGAACCTTCAGGGCATTGTTCAAGATGCCACTCTGATGCTCTGTACCAAATTTGGCGAAGATCGGCCTTCAGGGGGCGCTATAAGCAACCTTTATTTGTGTTGGCCAATAACTCAATGCATTTGAATGGGGAATTTGCAATTGCAATATCTCTGCCACAGTACATGCAATCAACACGAAACTTGTGGTGCTCGTTCGGCATGCGGCTCCGAGGCTCATTACCAAATTTGGCGAAGATCGGCCATTAGGGGGCGCTATAATCAACGTATACATGTTTTGGCCCTTTTACTCAATTGTAATGGGATATTTGCAATGGAAATGTACCACAGACCTTGCAGCTCACACTTCTCAATATTTACTGACGTTTGCCTCTTACCGTTAGGTTTTGGTTTTTACTTTTGCGTGCTCCTTTGGTTTTTTACAATAAACAAACATCTTAACCCACCTGACAAAGTTTCTACAACCTTCACAGTGGACAAATGCAACTCTTTTCTCTCACTTTTTCAATCCAAAATCTACACCATTCGTAGGCGGCGATACCGTGCAATTAAACATTGCAGTTGGTGCTAAGTGGAGCGTCCGTCGTAGCGTGATCGGTTACGTCGGTGGCATCGATGCTTAATTTCCCACGAAGCACCCACGGAGGAAAACATAAATCGGCGCCTGTGACGTCGTTTACAACAACTTGACCACCTCCCCCGCTCCTTCAACCACCACACCTGCCTCCCCCCTCCACCCTCTCGGTCACTCTCTCATTTCTCTCAGCTGTGTCCCGCGGTCAGGGGGGTTAAGAAGTTTGTTTGTTGTAGAGAATTCTTAAAGGCGGTCCGTACACGCGTGGAGGTGAACAGTCGACCGCTACTTTTGCGACGGCGACGCACCGCAGACGTCGCGGCTCGCGCCTCTCGACGTTTAGCGACGTTCGCCTCCCCTCCGCCCGGCTTCGGGTTCCGCTTTCGCGCGCTCCCCCGGGCGTCGGGGGCGACTGGCGTGGGTGGCTTGGGCCCCGTCATAACTGCTTGCAGTTCTAGTTATTATTATTATTCTTCTCCGCCTAAAACTCCGACTACAGCCTAAACCGTACATGGTGGGGGGTTGCCATTTTCAGGAATGGTCTGAATCACCGCAAGGACCTCAGGCACAAAAATTGACCCACTTCCACCACTAGGTGGCGCTATAGCAGAAAAACCGCATTTTGGCTCTATAACTCCCTATAACTCCCACACCGTACACCCTACATTCAAAACTCATACATCCACGCGTTCCCTGGATCCACCTGAATCACGTGATATAGGCCACGCCCATTTCCGCCTAGACTTTTATGCGTGAAAAATCGCAATTTATCAAAAACCTACTTTTTCGAACTCCTCCTAGACCGTGCGACCGATCTGCACGAAACTTGGACCGTAGCATCTCCAGACCGACCTAACAAAAGGTTAATGAAAAGAATTTTGATAGGACAAAAATTGCGCATATTACGCACGAACAAATTTGTGTAGCTAACTATGAAAACACCAACTTTGCCATATCTCGGCCAAAATAAAGGCTATCAACGCCAAACTTTAGATTCTTGTTTGCCATGACCCTCTGGAGGTGCCCCACGCGTTTTACAAAGATTGGTCACTAGGGGGCGCTACAAGTACAAAAAGTTTATATCTCATGAACGGCTCATCTGATTTTTACAAAATTTGATGGGCACCATCTAGGGACACTTCTGAGGCAATGTCTAGAGTGGGGTACTGAGGGGTCAAAGTGGGCGTGGCCTATGGGACCCAAGTCTAGATTCACCACTTACACTAATGTGAACAACTTTAAATTTACAGGGTAGATAGACAATGGGTCATGGACCACACCTACCAAACATTACACATGTGGACCACTAGGTGGCGCTATAATGGTTTTTTGCCTTTATCTCCCACATTACACATCGCACATTAGAAAACCATACATCCACGTGTTCCTTGAATCAAGCTGAATCACATGATATAGGCCACGCCCATTTTTGCTGAAAATCTTTTTCGCAAAATCGCGCAATATGCAAAACCAACTTTTACGAACTCGTCCTAGGCCGTGCGACGGATCAGCTCGAAACCTAATAGGTAGCATCTCCAGATGGACCTGACCATAAAGGTACTCAAGGAATTTTGCTACGTTAAAGTATGCGCATTTGACGACCAAACAAATTTGCATAGCTAGCTACCGCACACGTATCATATCATATCTCGGCCAAATTAAATGTTATCAGCAAGAACCTTCAGGGCATTGTTCAAGATGCCACTCTGATGCTCTGTACCAAATTTGGCGAAGATCGGCCTTCAGGGGGCGCTATAAGCAACCTTATTTGTGTTGGCCAATAACTCAATGCATTTGAATGGGGAATTTGCAATTGCAATATCTCTGCCACAGTACATGCAATCAACACGAAACTTGTGGTGCTCGTTCGGCATGCGGCTCCGAGGCTCATTACCAAATTTGGCGAAGATCGGCCATTAGGGGGCGCTATAATCAACGTATACATGTTTTGGCCCTTTTACTCAATTGTAATGGGATATTTGCAATGGAAATGTACCACAGACCTTGCAGCTCACACTTCTCAATATTTACTGACGTTTGCCTCTTACCGTTAGGTTTTGGTTTTTACTTTTGCGTGCTCCTTTGGTTTTTTACAATAAAACAAACATCTTAACCCACCTGACAAAGTTTCTACAACCTTCACAGTGGACAAATGCAACTCTTTTCTCTCACTTTTTCAATCCAAAATCTACACCATTCGTAGGCGGCGATACCGTGCAATTAAACATTGCAGTTGGTGCTAAGTGGAGCGTCCGTCGTAGCGTGATCGGTTACGTCGGTGGCATCGATGCTTAATTTCCCACGAAGCACCCACGGAGGAAAACATAAATCGGCGCCTGTGACGTCGTTTACAACAACTTGACCACCTCCCCCGCTCCTTCAACCACCACACCTGCCTCCCCCCTCCACCCTCTCGGTCACTCTCTCATTTCTCTCAGCTGTGTCCCGCGGTCAGGGGGGTTAAGAAGTTTGTTTGTTGTAGAGAATTCTTAAAGGCGGTCCGTACACGCGTGGAGGTGAACAGTCGACCGCTACTTTTGCGACGGCGACGCACCGCAGACGTCGCGGCTCGCGCCTCTCGACGTTTAGCGACGTTCGCCTCCCCTCCGCCCGGCTTCGGGTTCCGCTTTCGCGCGCTCCCCCGGGCGTCGGGGGCGACTGGCGTGGGTGGCTTGGGCCCCGTCATAACTGCTTGCAGTTCTAGTTAGGGGTCCAAGCCCGAGTCTGTAAGAACGGGCAATAGCAAAGCTATGCCGTTCATACAGCAGGGCTGTAGAACCCTATTGTTTTTCTACTGATTTTTCCTCTTCATTAGGGGTCCAAGCCCGAGTCTGTAAGAACGGGCAATAGCAAAGCTATGCCGTTCATACAGCAGGGCTGTAGAACCCTATTGTTTTTCTACTGATTTTTCCTCTTCATTATTATTATTATTATTATTCTTCTCCGCCTAAAACTCCGACTACAGCCTAAACCGTACATGGTGGGGGGTTGCCATTTTCAGGAATGGTCTGAATCACCGCAAGGACCTCAGGCACAAAAATTGACCCACTTCCACCACTAGGTGGCGCTATAGCAGAAAAACCGCATTTTGGCTCTATAACTCCCTATAACTCCCACACCGTACACCCTACATTCAAAACTCATACATCCACGCGTTCCCTGGATCCACCTGAATCACGTGATATAGGCCACGCCCATTTCCGCCTAGACTTTTATGCGTGAAAAATCGCAATTTATCAAAAACCTACTTTTTCGAACTCCTCCTAGACCGTGCGACCGATCTGCACGAAACTTGGACCGTAGCATCTCCAGACCGACCTAACAAAAGGTTAATGAAAAGAATTTTGATAGGACAAAAATTGCGCATATTACGCACGAACAAATTTGTGTAGCTAACTATGAAAACACCAACTTTGCCATATCTCGGCCAAAATAAAGGCTATCAACGCCAAACTTTAGATTCTTGTTTGCCATGACCCTCTGGAGGTGCCCCACGCGTTTTACAAAGATTGGTCACTAGGGGGCGCTACAAGTACAAAAAGTTTATATCTCATGAACGGCTCATCTGATTTTTACAAAATTTGATGGGCACCATCTAGGGACACTTCTGAGGCAATGTCTAGAGTGGGGTACTGAGGGGTCAAAGTGGGCGTGGCCTATGGGACCCAAGTCTAGATTCACCACTTACACTAATGTGAACAACTTTAAATTTACAGGGTAGATAGACAATGGGTCATGGACCACACCTACCAAACATTACACATGTGGACCACTAGGTGGCGCTATAATGGTTTTTTGCCTTTATCTCCCACATTACACATCGCACATTAGAAAACCATACATCCACGTGTTCCTTGAATCAAGCTGAATCACATGATATAGGCCACGCCCATTTTTGCTGAAAATCTTTTTCGCAAAATCGCGCAATATGCAAAACCAACTTTTACGAACTCGTCCTAGGCCGTGCGACGGATCAGCTCGAAACCTAATAGGTAGCATCTCCAGATGGACCTGACCATAAAGGTACTCAAGGAATTTTGCTACGTTAAAGTATGCGCATTTGACGACCAAACAAATTTGCATAGCTAGCTACCGCACACGTATCATATCATATCTCGGCCAAATTAAATGTTATCAGCAAGAACCTTCAGGGCATTGTTCAAGATGCCACTCTGATGCTCTGTACCAAATTTGGCGAAGATCGGCCTTCAGGGGGCGCTATAAGCAACCTTTATTTGTGTTGGCCAATAACTCAATGCATTTGAATGGGGAATTTGCAATTGCAATATCTCTGCCACAGTACATGCAATCAACACGAAACTTGTGGTGCTCGTTCGGCATGCGGCTCCGAGGCTCATTACCAAATTTGGCGAAGATCGGCCATTAGGGGGCGCTATAATCAACGTATACATGTTTTGGCCCTTTTACTCAATTGTAATGGGATATTTGCAATGGAAATGTACCACAGACCTTGCAGCTCACACTTCTCAATATTTACTGACGTTTGCCTCTTACCGTTAGGTTTTGGTTTTTACTTTTGCGTGCTCCTTTGGTTTTTTACAATAAAACAAACATCTTAACCCACCTGACAAAGTTTCTACAACCTTCACAGTGGACAAATGCAACTCTTTTCTCTCACTTTTTCAATCCAAAATCTACACCATTCGTAGGCGGCGATACCGTGCAATTAAACATTGCAGTTGGTGCTAAGTGGAGCGTCCGTCGTAGCGTGATCGGTTACGTCGGTGGCATCGATGCTTAATTTCCCACGAAGCACCCACGGAGGAAAACATAAATCGGCGCCTGTGACGTCGTTTACAACAACTTGACCACCTCCCCCGCTCCTTCAACCACCACACCTGCCTCCCCCCTCCACCCTCTCGGTCACTCTCTCATTTCTCTCAGCTGTGTCCCGCGGTCAGGGGGGTTAAGAAGTTTGTTTGTTGTAGAGAATTCTTAAAGGCGGTCCGTACACGCGTGGAGGTGAACAGTCGACCGCTACTTTTGCGACGGCGACGCACCGCAGACGTCGCGGCTCGCGCCTCTCGACGTTTAGCGACGTTCGCCTCCCCCCCGCCCGGCTTCGGGTTCCGCTTTCGCGCGCTCCCCCGGGCGTCGGGGGCGACTGGCGTGGGTGGCTTGGGCCCCGTCATAACTGCTTGCAGTTCTAGTTATTAGGGGTCCAAGCCCGAGTCTGTAAGAACGGGCAATAGCAAAGCTATGCCGTTCATACAGCAGGGCTGTAGAACCCTATTGTTTTTCTACTGATTTTTCCTCTTCATTATTATTATTATTATTATTATTCTTCTCCGCGTAAAACTCCGACTACAGCCTAAACCGTACATGGTGGGGGTTTGCCATTTTCAGGAATGGTCTGAATCACCGCAAGGACCTCAGGCACAAAAATTGACCCACTTCCACCACTAGGTGGCGCTATAGCAGAAAAACCGCATTTTGGCTCTATAACTCCCTATAACTCCCACACCGTACACCCTACATTCAAAACTCATACATCCACGCGTTCCCTGGATCCACCTGAATCACGTGATATAGGCCACGCCCATTTCCGCCTAGACTTTTATGCGTGAAAAATCGCAATTTATCAAAAACCTACTTTTTCGAACTCCTCCTAGACCGTGCGACCGATCTGCACGAAACTTGGACCGTAGCATCTCCAGACCGACCTAACAAAAGGTTAATGAAAAGAATTTTGATAGGACAAAAATTGCGCATATTACGCACGAACAAATTTGTGTAGCTAACTATGAAAACACCAACTTTGCCATATCTCGGCCAAAATAAAGGCTATCAACGCCAAACTTTAGATTCTTGTTTGCCATGACCCTCTGGAGGTGCCCCACGCGTTTTACAAAGATTGGTCACTAGGGGGCGCTACAAGTACAAAAAGTTTATATCTCATGAACGGCTCATCTGATTTTTACAAAATTTGATGGGCACCATCTAGGGACACTTCTGAGGCCATGTCTAGAGTGGGGTACTGAGGGGTCAAAGTGGGCGTGGCCTATGGGACCCAAGTCTAGATTCACCACTTACACTAATGTGAACAACTTTAAATTTACAGGGTAGATAGACAATGGGTCATGGACCACACCTACCAAACATTACACATGTGGACCACTAGGTGGCGCTATAATGGTTTTTTGCCTTTATCTCCCACATTACACATCGCACATTAGAAAACCATACATCCACGTGTTCCTTGAATCAAGCTGAATCACATGATATAGGCCACGCCCATTTTTGCTGAAAATCTTTTTCGCAAAATCGCGCAATGTGCAAAACCAACTTTTACGAACTCGTCCTAGGCCGTGCGACGGATCAGCTCGAAACCTAATAGGTAGCATCTCCAGATGGACCTGACCATAAAGGTACTCAAGGAATTTTGCTACGTTAAAGTATGCGCATTTGACGACCAAACAAATTTGCATAGCTAGCTACCGCACACGTATCATATCATATCTCGGCCAAATTAAATGTTATCAGCAAGAACCTTCAGGGCATTGTTCAAGATGCCACTCTGATGCTCTGTACCAAATTTGGCGAAGATCGGCCTTCAGGGGGCGCTATAAGCAACCTTTATTTGTGTTGGCCAATAACTCAATGCATTTGAATGGGGAATTTGCAATTGCAATATCTCTGCCACAGTACATGCAATCAACACGAAACTTGTGGTGCTCGTTCGGCATGCGGCTCCGAGGCTCATTACCAAATTTGGCGAAGATCGGCCATTAGGGGGCGCTATAATCAACGTATACATGTTTTGGCCCTTTTACTCAATTGTAATGGGATATTTGCAATGGAAATGTACCACAGACCTTGCAGCTCACACTTCTCAATATTTACTGACGTTTGCCTCTTACCGTTAGGTTTTGGTTTTTACTTTTGCGTGCTCCTTTGGTTTTTTACAATAAAACAAACATCTTAACCCACCTGACAAAGTTTCTACAACCTTCACAGTGGACAAATGCAACTCTTTTCTCTCACTTTTTCAATCCAAAATCTACACCATTCGTAGGCGGCGATACCGTGCAATTAAACATTGCAGTTGGTGCTAAGTGGAGCGTCCGTCGTAGCGTGATCGGTTACGTCGGTGGCATCGATGCTTAATTTCCCACGAAGCACCCACGGAGGAAAACATAAATCGGCGCCTGTGA
The DNA here is from genome assembly GCF_008315115.2 of Sander lucioperca. Taxonomy (NCBI): domain Eukaryota; kingdom Metazoa; phylum Chordata; class Actinopteri; order Perciformes; family Percidae; genus Sander; species Sander lucioperca. The sequence goes on from NC_050177.1 coordinate 5,270,623, forward strand.
CGTCGTTTACAACAACTTGACCACCTCCCCCGCTCCTTCAACCACCACACCTGCCTCCCCCCTCCACCCTCTCGGTCACTCTCTCATTTCTCTCAGCTGTGTCCCGCGGTCAGGGGGGGTTAAGAAGTTTGTTTGTTGTAGAGAATTCTTAAAGGCGGTCCGTACACGCGTGGAGGTGAACAGTCGACCGCTACTTTTGCGACGGCGACGCACCGCAGACGTCGCGGCTCGCGCCTCTCGACGTTTAGCGACGTTCGCCTCCCCTCCGCCCGGCTTCGGGTTCCGCTTTCGCGCGCTCCCCCGGGCGTCGGGGGCGACTGGCGTGGGTGGCTTGGGCCCCGTCATAACTGCTTGCAGTTCTAGTTATTATTATTATTCTTCTCCGCCTAAAACTCCGACTACAGCCTAAACCGTACATGGTGGGGGGTTGCCATTTTCAGGAATGGTCTGAATCACCGCAAGGACCTCAGGCACAAAAATTGACCCACTTCCACCACTAGGTGGCGCTATAGCAGAAAAACCGCATTTTGGCTCTATAACTCCCTATAACTCCCACACCGTACACCCTACATTCAAAACTCATACATCCACGCGTTCCCTGGATCCACCTGAATCACGTGATATAGGCCACGCCCATTTCCGCCTAGACTTTTATGCGTGAAAAATCGCAATTTATCAAAAACCTACTTTTTCGAACTCCTCCTAGACCGTGCGACCGATCTGCACGAAACTTGGACCGTAGCATCTCCAGACCGACCTAACAAAAGGTTAATGAAAAGAATTTTGATAGGACAAAAATTGCGCATATTACGCACGAACAAATTTGTGTAGCTAACTATGAAAACACCAACTTTGCCATATCTCGGCCAAAATAAAGGCTATCAACGCCAAACTTTAGATTCTTGTTTGCCATGACCCTCTGGAGGTGCCCCACGCGTTTTACAAAGATTGGTCACTAGGGGGCGCTACAAGTACAAAAAGTTTATATCTCATGAACGGCTCATCTGATTTTTACAAAATTTGATGGGCACCATCTAGGGACACTTCTGAGGCAATGTCTAGAGTGGGGTACTGAGGGGTCAAAGTGGGCGTGGCCTATGGGACCCAAGTCTAGATTCACCACTTACACTAATGTGAACAACTTTAAATTTACAGGGTAGATAGACAATGGGTCATGGACCACACCTACCAAACATTACACATGTGGACCACTAGGTGGCGCTATAATGGTTTTTTGCCTTTATCTCCCACATTACACATCGCACATTAGAAAACCATACATCCACGTGTTCCTTGAATCAAGCTGAATCACATGATATAGGCCACGCCCATTTTTGCTGAAAATCTTTTTCGCAAAATCGCGCAATATGCAAAACCAACTTTTACGAACTCGTCCTAGGCCGTGCGACGGATCAGCTCGAAACCTAATAGGTAGCATCTCCAGATGGACCTGACCATAAAGGTACTCAAGGAATTTTGCTACGTTAAAGTATGCGCATTTGACGACCAAACAAATTTGCATAGCTAGCTACCGCACACGTATCATATCATATCTCGGCCAAATTAAATGTTATCAGCAAGAACCTTCAGGGCATTGTTCAAGATGCCACTCTGATGCTCTGTACCAAATTTGGCGAAGATCGGCCTTCAGGGGGCGCTATAAGCAACCTTTATTTGTGTTGGCCAATAACTCAATGCATTTGAATGGGGAATTTGCAATTGCAATATCTCTGCCACAGTACATGCAATCAACACGAAACTTGTGGTGCTCGTTCGGCATGCGGCTCCGAGGCTCATTACCAAATTTGGCGAAGATCGGCCATTAGGGGGCGCTATAATCAACGTATACATGTTTTGGCCCTTTTACTCAATTGTAATGGGATATTTGCAATGGAAATGTACCACAGACCTTGCAGCTCACACTTCTCAATATTTACTGACGTTTGCCTCTTACCGTTAGGTTTTGGTTTTTACTTTTGCGTGCTCCTTTGGTTTTTTACAATAAAACAAACATCTTAACCCACCTGACAAAGTTTCTACAACCTTCACAGTGGACAAATGCAACTCTTTTCTCTCACTTTTTCAATCCAAAATCTACACCATTCGTAGGCGGCGATACCGTGCAATTAAACATTGCAGTTGGTGCTAAGTGGAGCGTCCGTCGTAGCGTGATCGGTTACGTCGGTGGCATCGATGCTTAATTTCCCACGAAGCACCCACGGAGGAAAACATAAATCGGCGCCTGTGACGTCGTTTACAACAACTTGACCACCTCCCCCGCTCCTTCAACCACCACACCTGCCTCCCCCCTCCACCCTCTCGGTCACTCTCTCATTTCTCTCAGCTGTGTCCCGCGGTCAGGGGGGTTAAGAAGTTTGTTTGTTGTAGAGAATTCTTAAAGGCGGTCCGTACACGCGTGGAGGTGAACAGTCGACCGCTACTTTTGCGACGGCGACGCACCGCAGACGTCGCGGCTCGCGCCTCTCGACGTTTAGCGACGTTCGCCTCCCCTCCGCCCGGCTTCGGGTTCCGCTTTCGCGCGCTCCCCCGGGCGTCGGGGGCGACTGGCGTGGGTGGCTTGGGCCCCGTCATAACTGCTTGCAGTTCTAGTTATTATTATTATTCTTCTCCGCCTAAAACTCCGACTACAGCCTAAACCGTACATGGTGGGGGGTTGCCATTTTCAGGAATGGTCTGAATCACCGCAAGGACCTCAGGCACAAAAATTGACCCACTTCCACCACTAGGTGGCGCTATAGCAGAAAAACCGCATTTTGGCTCTATAACTCCCTATAACTCCCACACCGTACACCCTACATTCAAAACTCATACATCCACGCGTTCCCTGGATCCACCTGAATCACGTGATATAGGCCACGCCCATTTCCGCCTAGACTTTTATGCGTGAAAAATCGCAATTTATCAAAAACCTACTTTTTCGAACTCCTCCTAGACCGTGCGACCGATCTGCACGAAACTTGGACCGTAGCATCTCCAGACCGACCTAACAAAAGGTTAATGAAAAGAATTTTGATAGGACAAAAATTGCGCATATTACGCACGAACAAATTTGTGTAGCTAACTATGAAAACACCAACTTTGCCATATCTCGGCCAAAATAAAGGCTATCAACGCCAAACTTTAGATTCTTGTTTGCCATGACCCTCTGGAGGTGCCCCACGCGTTTTACAAAGATTGGTCACTAGGGGGCGCTACAAGTACAAAAAGTTTATATCTCATGAACGGCTCATCTGATTTTTACAAAATTTGATGGGCACCATCTAGGGACACTTCTGAGGCAATGTCTAGAGTGGGGTACTGAGGGGTCAAAGTGGGCGTGGCCTATGGGACCCAAGTCTAGATTCACCACTTACACTAATGTGAACAACTTTAAATTTACAGGGTAGATAGACAATGGGTCATGGACCACACCTACCAAACATTACACATGTGGACCACTAGGTGGCGCTATAATGGTTTTTTGCCTTTATCTCCCACATTACACATCGCACATTAGAAAACCATACATCCACGTGTTCCTTGAATCAAGCTGAATCACATGATATAGGCCACGCCCATTTTTGCTTAAAATCTTTTTCGCAAAATCGCGCAATGTGCAAAACCAACTTTTACGAACTCGTCCTAGGCCGTGCGACGGATCAGCTCGAAACCTAGTAGGTAGCATCTCCAGATGGACCTGACCAAAAGGTACTCAAGGAATTTTGCTACGTTAAAGTATGCGCATTTGACGACCAAACAAATTTGCATAGCTAGCTACCGCACACGTATCATATCATATCTCGGCCAAATTAAATGTTATCAGCAAGAACCTTCAGGGCATTGTTCAAGATGCCACTCTGATGCTCTGTACCAAATTTGGCGAAGATCGGCCTTCAGGGGGCGCTATAAGCAACCTTTATTTGTGTTGGCCAATAACTCAATGCATTTGAATGGGGAATTTGCAATTGCAATATCTCTGCCACAGTACATGCAATCAACACGAAACTTGTGGTGCTCGTTCGGCATGCGGCTCCGAGGCTCATTACCAAATTTGGCGAAGATCGGCCATTAGGGGGCGCTATAATCAACGTATACATGTTTTGGCCCTTTTACTCAATTGTAATGGGATATTTGCAATGGAAATGTACCACAGACCTTGCAGCTCACACTTCTCAATATTTACTGACGTTTGCCTCTTACCGTTAGGTTTTGGTTTTTACTTTTGCGTGCTCCTTTGGTTTTTTACAATAAAACAAACATCTTAACCCACCTGACAAAGTTTCTACAACCTTCACAGTGGACAAATGCAACTCTTTTCTCTCACTTTTTCAATCCAAAATCTACACCATTCGTAGGCGGCGATACCGTGCAATTAAACATTGCAGTTGGTGCTAAGTGGAGCGTCCGTCGTAGCGTGATCGGTTACGTCGGTGGCATCGATGCTTAATTTCCCACGAAGCACCCACGGAGGAAAACATAAATCGGCGCCTGTGACGTCGTTTACAACAACTTGACCACCTCCCCCGCTCCTTCAACCACCACACCTGCCTCCCCCCTCCACCCTCTCGGTCACTCTCTCATTTCTCTCAGCTGTGTCCCGCGGTCAGGGGGGTTAAGAAGTTTGTTTGTTGTAGAGAATTCTTAAAGGCGGTCCGTACACGCGTGGAGGTGAACAGTCGACCGCTACTTTTGCGACGGCGACGCACCGCAGACGTCGCGGCTCGCGCCTCTCGACGTTTAGCGACGTTCGCCTCCCCTCCGCCCGGCTTCGGGTTCCGCTTTCGCGCGCTCCCCCGGGCGTCGGGGGCGACTGGCGTGGGTGGCTTGGGCCCCGTCATAACTGCTTGCAGTTCTAGTTATTATTATTCTTCTCCGCCTAAAACTCCGACTACAGCCTAAACCGTACATGGTGGGGGGTTGCCATTTTCAGGAATGGTCTGAATCACCGCAAGGACCTCAGGCACAAAAATTGACCCACTTCCACCACTAGGTGGCGCTATAGCAGAAAAACCGCATTTTGGCTCTATAACTCCCTATAACTCCCACACCGTACACCCTACATTCAAAACTCATACATCCACGCGTTCCCTGGATCCCACCTGAATCACGTGATATAGGCCACGCCCATTTCCGCCTAGACTTTTATGCGTGAAAAATCGCAATTTATCAAAAACCTACTTTTTCGAACTCCTCCTAGACCGTGCGACCGATCTGCACGAAACTTGGACCCGTAGCATCTCCAGACCGACCTAACAAAAGGTAATGAAAAGAATTTTTGATAGGACAAAAATTGCGCATATTACGCACGAACAAATTTGTGTAGCTAACTATGAAAACACCAACTTTGCCATATCTCGGCCAAAATAAAGGCTATCAACGCCAAACTTTAGATTCTTGTTTGCCATGACCCTCTGGAGGTGCCCCACGCGTTTTACAAAGATTGGTCACTAGGGGGCGCTACAAGTACAAAAAGTTTATATCTCATGAACGGCTCATCCGATTTTTACAAAATTTGATGGGCACCATCTAGGGACACTTCTGAGGCCATGTCTAGAGTGGGGTACTGAGGGGTCAAAGTGGGCGTGGCCTATGGGACCCAAGTCTAGATTCACCACTTACACTAATGTGAACAACTTTAAATTTACAGGGTAGATAGACAATGGGTCATGGACCACACCTACCAAACATTACACATGTGGACCACTAGGTGGCGCTATAATGGTTTTTTGCCTTTATCTCCCACATTACACATCGCACATTAGAAAACCATACATCCACGTGTTCCTTGAATCAAGCTGAATCACATGATATAGGCCACGCCCATTTTTGCTTAAAATCTTTTTCGCAAAATCGCGCAATGCGCAAAACCAACTTTTTACGAACTCGTCCTAGGCCGTGCGACGGATCAGCTCGAAACCTAGGTAGCATCTCCAGATGGACCTGACCAAAAGTTACTCAAGGAATTTTGCTACGTTAAAGTATGCGCATTTGACGACCAAACAAATTTTGCATAGCTAGCTACCACACACGTATCATATCATATCTGGCCAAATTAAATGTTATCAGCAAGAAACTTGGGTCATTGTTCAACATGCCACTCTGATGCTCTGTACCAAATTTGGCGAAGATCGGCCTTTAGGGGGCGCTATAATCAACGTTTATTTGTTTGGCCAATAACTCAATGCATTTGAATGGGGAAATTTGCATATGCAATATCTCTGCCACAGTACATGCAATCAACACGAAACTTGTGGTGCTCGTTCGGCATGCGGCTCTGAGGCTCTGTACCAAATTTGGCGAAGATCGGCCATTAGGGGTCGAAGTATGCGCCAGACTGGTAATTTCTTTCATTTGTTGTTGCCATTCTGTAACTGTCCTGCTGGCTCCCATTTGTGTGGGAGAAAATTGCTGCTAGAGTAAATATTCCAATATGGTGTATCATATTTAATCATAAGTATAGCCTAATATTACTGGTGAAATGGTATTGAACCTTTAATCCAAGTGCAACACTGCGGGCGAAAAAGTACTACGCCTACTAATCCCACTGAGGCTTTGCACCATCATTAACTGAATTATAATTCATAATCTTTTATTTAAAAGGGTTTACATCATTCACCAACAATCCTGTGGAACTCCTTTTTAAAAAATATATGAATTTTTTTCTACATATATGTCTGTGCGTTTTTCTGATTTCCATTTGAAAAGTGCAAAGAAAAAAGCCAATAAAGTACAAAATAAAACACTTCTCACAAAAGTCTGGTCTTTTTGTATGTGTCAGACGTTATACTATGTATATAAAATGTGTATTGTAATTGCATAAGCTACAGTTTGTTTAAACAAAAATAAGGGAAATAATTATGAATATAAGGTGTTTTATTTAGCAGATGTAATTGTGTTGTTGTATCCTATACAATATTTATATTTATATTTATATACTCAGCAAAAAAGGAAATGTCCTGTTACTTTCAACTGCTTTTATTTTTTAAGCATACTTAACATATGCATATATTTCTATGAATATTAAATGGTTTAACAACTAAGACGTAAACTGGACAATTTTCACAGACATGTGACTAACAGTAATGGAATAATGTGTCCTTGAACAAAGGGTGGGTCAAAATCCAAAGTAGTTTTCAGTATCTGGTGTGGCCACTTGTTCCATTGAGTATTGCAGTGCATCTCCTCCTCATGTACTGCACCAGACTGGTCAGATCTTTCATTTGTTGTTGCCATTCTGTAACTGTCCTGCTGGCTCCCATTTGTGTGGGAGAAAATTGCTGCTAGAGTAAATATTCCAATATGGTGTATCATATTTAATCATAAGTATAGCCTAATATTACTGGTGAAATGGTATTGAACCTTTAATCCATTTCATTTAGGTGCAACACTGCGGGCGAAAAAGTACTACGCCTACTAATCCCACTGAGGCTTTGCACCATCATTAACTGAATTATAATTCATAATCTTTTATTTCAAAGGGTTTACATCATTCACCAACAATCCTGTGGAACTCTTTTTTTTTAAAAATATATGAATTTTTTTCTATATATATGTCTGTGCGTTTTTCTGATTTCCATTTGAAAAGTGCAAAGAAAAAAGCCAATAAAGTACAAAATAAAACACTTCTCAAATACACAAACACACCCACATCAATCATACACATACTTGAAATAACTATATACATAAAAATATATAGAAATAAGTAATTATACATTGCACAGGGTGTGAAATGATTATATGAGGCCCTGTTTTTGCTTTGACACAGCTCCAGCCATTACAGGGTTAAAATTTCACTGGCAAATGTGGTCTCTATCGACTTGTCTGCTCATTGGCTACAAATGTAGACGGGTCTTAGAGCATTTAAATCTAACTGGTCCTAGCAAATGTCACTCGAGTACACGTGGTGCTCACATCGCGTCAGAGGAGTCTTCAGCTTTCTTATTGGTGTATCACAGGCAAACCTGCACCGATTGGCTTATACCAGGTCTCTATGGAAACCTTAGAAGTCAGAGAATAGAGTGACGCCCACATCAAGTTGCTAGGAGCCTCAGGAGAGACGCGAGGAAGCAATACAAATACGGAAATGAAAACAGTTTAGCGATTTTCCGTTGTGATTCGGCCAGAAACGTCAAGATTGTGAGGCGAACAGCTCGTTTTTGGATATAATGGCTTGGATATTCCATTTCCTTGGACTCTTGGGGATTTAAGAAAAAAATGTTTTGGGCAAAAAATCCCTGCAGTGGCTAAAGGGACAAGGAAACAGGTAAGGATGCACTACACACGGGCTGCGCTGTTTACGCTGTATTATTTAATTTTCTATAACTTTGTAGCAGTTGTGTAACTGCTATAAATCATCTTATGCTTTGTGTATAACTGCTATAAATCATCTTATGCTTTGTGTGTGGGCTTAATGGAATCATGAGCCACTAAGCTTTCAATTTATGTGTGGAATGGCTGTATATTTTGAAGATTTAATGCTTTAAAGTTATAAAAACGTTTATGAATGAAGTTTACAGTAACGCCACAGCCACAATCTGTACCGTAGACGGCACAGTGAACGTTAAGAGGTTTTAAAATCGTTACTACAAAAACAAGTCGTGTTTTCTGTCCCGGAAATGGAATTACGTCACGACCGTGATGTTGTTATAACGTGACTTCGCCTTTGAGCGATACTCACTGTTGAAACACGGCAGTGTCCAGACGTGGGTTTTGAGATCTACAGTATTTGTCGGCTACAGTGGATTTTTTTCACAGAACTACAGAGCTTTTCTATAAGTTTAACTACTTGTCTTACTAAGGTAAGTTTACTTTTAATTGTAAATGCGTTGGTTGTGTTACCGGGCTTGAACGTTACCTAGTTAACATGAGGTCCATTGTTACCTCTTATCATGCTAGCGTTAGCTAGCTAGCTATAGCATGTTTTAATTTGGTTCCTTTTGTATATGTTAAAGCGTAACTCTAGCCAAAATGCAACCTAGGGTCTTTATTTGAATGTACAGGAGTCAAACTTTCGTTTAAAAGCATATTTAGGACGGAATCGCCACTTTTAAGATTTACCGTATCTTCGTTTTTGGGTCAAATGGCCTTTTGAATGGGAGAGCTAGGGGCACTTTGATGCTAGCCTCAAAATAGCTATATTTAAACCACTAAGAAGGCTCGACACAACATGAGACTTTCACCAGGGGCTCTACACAATAAAATAAGTCTGCCTGTCTCTATGGGAATTTAACATAGGGATGTACTGACTTCAGTTGCCAGCGGTTTAGACATTAATGGCTGTGTTGAGTTATTTTGAGTGGACAGCACATTTACACTGTTAAACAAGCTGTACAGTTAATACTTTACATTTACACTTTTGTGAGATACTGTAGCCAGGATGCTGCAAATGTTGGTATAATATAGAAATGGCTGGTGGATTTAAGACAAAATAATAATTTGTGTGTGTGGTGTGTGTGGCTTTGTTTCTGTGTCTCTTTGCATGTTTGCTTGGTCTCTCTGTTTGAATTTGGTTATTGTGGTATAGATCTAATCTTTTGATGTATTTGCATTTCTGTAGATGCCTAGAGGAAAAGGTTATCGTCGGTCTTTGGCTGGCAAGTTGAAGTACGCAAAGCGGCACACTCCTCAGCTTCCCACTCCTGAAGTGATTCTGGTGCCACGTGGTGGCACATGTGAACCATGTAAGTATTCATATATGTATACATGTGTGTTGCCAGGGTATAAAATGTTTATTTAAATTTTTTCAATCGCTGCTTTATAAAGGTAAATTAAGTGTTCATTTTCTTATTGTTTTTCGTTACTAGGTTGTGGTACGGGGGTTCGTCACCGAGTCAACGAATGGACACGGTCAAAGGTTACAGGAAAACAACACAAGTTCATCATTCCTCCAGAGGTCCCAGACAAGAAGGTATTTTTAAGTTCATTAAAACGTTCTATATGTGTTGAGAAATGTAGTTGTGTGTGTGTGTGTGTTTGACCAAATCTTTCTCTTGTTACAGTTCATTCTGATTGTTGCCGATTCTCATCTGCGGCCTATAGTCGACGGGGTTGTTCCCATGCCAAAGTCACAGGACATTCCACTGTCGTTTGGCTTCATGTCTACGCCTGGGGGCACTGCTGCAGACCTGAGGGCCGAGTTGGACAACGCTCTTCTCCCCCGGATCCCAGATGCTATCTGTCTCTTGGCACCTAACAACAACCTCACTGCTAACCAAACCATCAGTGAAGCGGCGGCGGATTTCCGGAAACTAGTGGACAGCACCATCAACATTTGTACTACGGTACGCTCTTTATGTTGTATGATTTTTTTTTTTTTATAATTTCTGTAATACCATTCTTGTATGTGTTGTACAAGTCTTAACTCTATTGTATATGTTAAGGTCTTTGTTGTCGATCTCAGCGACAACCATGGAATGCCAATCCTGGTGAATGCTCTCTACATGGCCTGCTATGTCCAGTTTTTGGAGCCAAGGCAAGATCCAGCACCAGTTGGCTGGAGAGTTGTTGGACCAGGCAGGAAGGTAATACAGTGCTAATGTTTTTTTTTGTAGTATTTTCATAAATTTCCCGGTGTTTGTTGTTACTAAATATATTTATATTTGCAGAAGTCTCGGCCAGCTGTCAAGTCTGGTGTTCCTGCCAAGAAGAGGCACGTTCAGCAGGAGGAGGTTGGTTGATTTTTGTTATATAGTGAATATATTTTTGTAATATACTGTAAATTATTAGATTTGACTTAAATGTGATCTTGGAAAATTTAATAACCCAATCTTGGTGCATTCTCTGTTTATGGCGTCCTATCTCCAGGTTTTGTGTCGAAGCCAAATCAAGTGCCAATGGTCCGTCGAAGGGTCCCTCAAAGGTCCTCCCCCAGGGTTGCTGCATCACAACCCTCAGAAGATGGCTGGACAGTTGTTGGACTAGGCAGCAAGGTAATAAAATGTTTGCTAATATATTTCTTCTCAAATTTGATCTTAGGTAACAAAATGTGTAACCCAAACTACCGCAGACGTCGCGGCTCGCGCCTCTCGATGTTTAGCGACGTTTGCCTCCCCGCCGCCGGCCTCGGATTCCGCTTTCGCGCCCTCCCCCGGGGCGTCGGGGGCGACTGGCGTGGGTGGCTTGGGCCCCGTCATAACTGCTTGCAGTTCTAGTTATTATTATTAGGGGTCCAAGCCCGAGTCTGTAAGAACGGGCAATAGCAAAGCTATGCCGTTCATACAGCAGGGCTGTAGAACCCTATTGTTTTTCTACTGATTTTTCCTCTTCATTGTTATTAGGGGTCCAAGCCCGAGTCTGTAAGAACGGGCAATAGCAAAGCTATGCCGTTCATACAGCAGGGCTGTAGAACCCTATTGTTTTTCTACTGATTTTTCCTCTTCATTAGGGGTCCAAGCCCGAGTCTGTACAGAACGGGCAATAGCAAAGCTATGCCGTTCATACAGCAGGGCTGTAGAACCCTATTGTTTTTCTACTGATTTTTCCTCTTCATTATTATTATTAGGGGTCCAAGCCCGAGTCTGTAAGAACGGGCAATAGCAAAGCTATGCCGTTCATACAGCAGGGCTGTAGAACCCTATTGTTTTTCTACTGATTTTTCCTCTTCATTATTTCCCCAGGTTCGGGCTCAGACATTCTTGCCCGTTATCGTTTCGATACGGCAAGTATGTCGAGGGCTGTAGAACCCTATTGTTTTTCTACTGATTTTTCCTCTTCATTATTATTCTTCTCCGCCTAAAACTCCGACTACAGCCTAAACCGTACATGGTGGGGGGTTGCTGTTTTCAGGACTGGTCCGAAACTCCGCAAGGACCTCAGGCGCAAAAATTGACCCACTTCCACCACTAGGTGGCGCTATAGCAGAAAAAACGCGTTTGGCCCTATAACTCCCACACCGTACACCTCACATTTAAAAACCATATATCCACGTGTTCCCTGGATCCAACTGAATCACGTGATATAGGCCACGCCCATTTCCGCCTAGACTTTTATGCGTGAAAAATCGCGATTTATCAAAAACCTACTTTTTCGAACTCCTCCTAGACCGTGCGACCGATCTGCACGAAACTTGGACCGTAGCATCTCCAGACCGACCTGACAAAAAGTTAATGAAAAGAATTTTTATAGGATAAAAATTGCGCATATTACGCACAAACAAATTTGTGTAGCTAACTATGAAAACACCGACTTTGCCATATCTCAGCCAAAATACATGCTATCAACGCCAAACTTTAGATTCTTGTTTGACATGACCCTCTGGAGGTCCCCCACGCGTTTTACGAAAATTGGTCACTAGGGGGCGCTACAAGTACAAAAAGTTTATATCTCATGAACGGCTCATTTGATTTTTACAAAATTTGATGGGTACCATCTAGGGACACTCCTGAGGCCATGTCTAGAGTTGCGTACTGAGGGGTCAAAGTGGGCGTGGCCAATGGGACCCAAGTCTAGATTCACCACTTACACTAATGTGAACAACTTTAAATTTACAGGGTAGATAGACAATGGGTCATGGACCACACCTACCAAAAATTACACATGTGGACCACTAGGTGGCGCTATAATGGTTTTTTGCCTTTAACTCCCACATTACACATCCCACATTAGAAACCCATACATCCACGTGTTCGTTGAATCAAGCTGAATCACATGATATAGGCCACGCCCATTTTTGCTTAAAATCTTTTTCGCAATATCGCACAATGCGCAAAACCAACTTTTTCAAACTCGTCCTAGGCCGTGCGACGGATCAGCTCGAAACCTGGTAGGTAGCATCTCCAGATGGACTTGACCAAAAGTTACTCAAGAAATTTTGCTACGTTAAAGTATGCGCATTTGACGACCAAACACATTTTCATAGCTAGCTAGCACAAACATATCATATCATATCTCGGCCAAATTAAATGTTATCAGCAAGGAACTCGGAATCATTGTTCATCATGCCACTATCATGCTCTGTACCAAATTTGGCAAAGATCGGCCTTTAGGGGGCGCTATAAGCAACGTTTATTTGTTTTGGCCAATAACTCAATGCATTTAAATGGGAAATTTGCATATGCGATATCTCTGTCACGGTAAAAGCAATCACCACGAAACGTCTGGTGCTGGTTTGGCATGCCGCTCTGAGGCTCTGTACCAAATTTGGCGAAGATTGGCCATTAGGGGACGCAATAATCAACGTAGACGAGTTTTGGCCCTTTTACTCAATGTTAATGGGATATTTGCAATGGAAATGTACCACAGACCTTGCAGCTCACACTTGTCAATATTTACTGATGTTTGCCTCTTACCGTTAGGTTTTGGTTTTTACTTTTGTGTGCTCCTTTGGTTTTTTACAATAAACAAACTTCTTAACCCACCTGACAAAGTTTCTACTACCTTCACAGTGGACAAATGCAACTCTTTTTCTCACTTTTTCAATCCAAAATCTACACCATTCATAGGCGGCGATACCGTGCAATTAAACATTGCAGTTGGTGCTAAGTGGAGCATCTGTCATAGTTTGATTGGTTATGTAGGTGGCATTGATGCTTAATTTCCCACGAAGCACCCACGGAGGAAAACATAAATCGGCGCCTATGACGCCATTTGCAACAACTTGACCACCTCCCCTGCTCCTTCAACCACCACACCTGCCTCCCCCCTCCACCCTCTCGGTCACTCTCATTTCTCTCTGCTGTACCCTGCGGTCAGGGGGGTTAAGAAGTTTGTTTATTGTAGAGAATACTTAAAGGTAGTCCGTATAAGCGTGGAGGTGAACTGTTGACCGCTACGTTTCCAACGGCGACGTACCGCAGGCGTCGCGCCTCTCGATATTTCGCGACGTTTGCCTCCCCGCCGCCCGGCTTCGGGTTCCGCTTACGCGCGCTCGGGGGCAACTGGCGTGGGTGGCTTGGGCCCCGTCATAACTGCTTGCAGTTCTAGTTATTATTGTTATTATTAGGCCTATTATTGTTGTTACTATTGTTATCAAAAATCATCAAAAAATCACATAATTAAATGAAAAATATTCAACGGCTATGTTCATAGACTTATTAAAGATAAATTCTGTTAATGTTTAGGGACCGTTCGGTATTTATGGAATGGACCACCGGAGGAAAGTAGGGGAGGGTCATGTCTTTTATTCTTTGTTGAGAGGAGGGTCACCCAAAATGTTTTAGTCGGGGTGGGTCACCCAACTTTTTTATTCATGAAAAGAGCAAAATTTCAAAGTGGCTTGTTTGGTGCATATTTATCCATGTAGCTCTCAGTCTCGGCCCCCTAGCAGATGGGTCTGACCGCGTACGTGGAGTTTGCTGGGGGGGCAGGAGGAGCACTGCCCCCGTGGTGGCTCAAACGGGTAATTGCATTGTTTAAAAAATTTGTGGAATAATTACGTCTGGCATGACCAGATATTTTATAAATATCTTAAATAACACAAAACAACTAAATGGTGATAGGTAATACATCTGATTTCATATACTGCTTTAGTAAAAAAAATATTACCTGGCTGACGATGGGAGCAGCAGGACGCAAAAAACGAAAATTACTGTTGCACTATCTGGACATCTTGCCGTGCCAACCTTGCAATAAAGGTTTCCTAAATGCCATGTATATAAATGTGATGTCAGCTTACTAATTGATTGCGGGTTTTGTGTAGATTTGGACTTTTATACGTTTATTCTACTTTGTTTAAACCTGTTCGGAGCTGGCTGGTGAATGTGACGCTCGTATCGGCCTTGCTGGATACACCGTGACCCTTTTTGTGGATCTACTGATCGCTGTGGATTACTTTTTTTTCCCGTGTCATTGGATTACAGCAAAATACGGATCTTTTTTCTTAACGTGTCTTAACGTTTTATGGTGAGTTTGGAAAGGCATCTCAACAGACTGTAGGTCCAACACTGATTGTTCACCGTTACATTTTAGTTGAATTTAAGCGTCTGTCTATTGCGTTCCAAAACAGCCGTGCCGCGATTGGATTTCATAAGGGCAAATTGTTAAATTGTTACAATGTAATTTAAAATCTGCTTTAAAAATAAACTTATGTGTAATATATAATGCTCAGCTTCGGCACCTTTACCTATGTGCTAAAATATACAATGACGAAGCCTAGTGACAAGTCCATAGCAACCAGTGTTGAATTACCCAGTGTCCTTTGCTGAATGGTCTCAGTGTTTTATTGTTCTATTTCATATGAATACTAGTTTACTAGAGGAGTAACTTAGTATTTGAAGTAATGCAGTAATGCAGGAAGTGTGCATTTAGTTTCCATGCTTATTGTGTTTCCACAACTATGTTAGTGAGTAAATCTACTGAATTGGCCACCAGACCATAACAGAGGAGTGTGATGTGTAAGATGAGAATGCAGAGGTTAACTCCTGTACATCATGGCTATAAAAATCAAATGGCATCTGTACTTCTTTGCTAAGTGCAAACTTGCACGCAAGGGGAGGGTCATGCCTCTTTTTCAAATCATTTTGGAGGGTCATAGGAAAATTATTACTGATAAGGGGAGGGTTAAGTCTTTTTAGGTTAGACGCCACAAAACTCCTCCGGTGGCCCCTTAATTAAATAACAAACAGTCCCTTAATAAGAATTTAAAGTTCACGACCAGACGGATTCATAACGCTGCAGTATGGAGTTTATATAAGATGATACTCTGACGTCCCGTTCCCATGAAGGCAGCACGGAGCTAGGCCACACGAAGCTGAAAGAAACACTAAAGAGAAGAAGAGTTACGATACACTGTCTTGTCCAGTCGCAGTGGTCTAAACTAGCAGGTTTTAATGTTGCAGACCACTGTTTTTTGCAAATAGTTTAAAGTGTAAACTCGTGTTGTTGTATATCTTTGGTGTAAATTCGCCTTAAAACAAACGCCCCCCAAAGGGCACCTCAACGCCCCCCTTTCCACAATATTTCTTCCAGCACACCCTGTTATCCTCTAAACGCCCCCTGGGGGGGCTGTACCATCCCCGTTGAGAAACACTGGTCTATGGTCTAAAGCAGTGCTTGAAGTGGGAAAAAAAGGTGCCGGTACTCTCTTGCATTAGCAAATGATTATGACATTTGAGATTTCTACAGTGAAAAACAAAACTTGGAGATATTGCTGGTACAACAATTTAATGTTATTTATTAACAACATAAATTATTATATTTATTTAAACAAGTCGTGTGTGTGCGTACGTACGTGTGTCATTCTCTTGACGGCTGTTGTAAAATGGTGCTGCGGCTCCTTTAAGAGAGTTCCGTGCATGTGGGTGTGTGTGTGTGTGTGTGGGAAGGGGGCAGAGGAGAAATAGAGAGAGGAAGCAGACGTGTGGATGCGACCGGAGCAGAGTTGGTGGAATAAGTTTAGGGCTGAATCCTATTTCTCTGTCTTACCCCTACCCCTTCGTCTTACCCCTAGCCCTTGTCCCTCGAAACCGAGTGGTAAGGGCTAGGGGTGAAAACATACCCCTATGAAATGAGAAAGCACTTGGTTACAGTTACACCACGATACAGTATTGATCACAAACTTCCAAGATGCCGTCTGCAAGTGTGTGTATGTTGATTGAGTGGGTTTTGACAACAGTGTTATATGCATGTATATATTTTATAGTTCTTTTATGTTCACTTTGGTGTTGGTGGTGCAGATGTTCTTATCTATGTACTACTTAGTTCTGTTTGCAATACATATTTTTATACACACTGCATGGTGTGTTTATCTGTTTCAGTTATCACTGTTTTGAATGTCATTGATGTTCAGAAACACTTTCTTTATTAACAAAAATCTCTCTTAATTGCCCAATAAAGTAAACATAACAGGCAAAAACATATAAAACATATTATATTACAGAACCATTATCAACTATTAGAACCATAACTTACATGTCACACATAAAAGGCACTCAAATGTATAAAATTAAAAAAGACACACAAGACCACAAACAAACAATAGGGCTTGGGCGTTGAGACGTCATTACTTGGCGTGGCCGCCATGTTGATTGCCTCTTTTACCGCTACTCGGACTACTGCGCACTGTTTATAGACGTAACGTCCCTCTCAGTCGTGTGTCTTATTTACTATTTCAACCATGGTAAACCGTTGCTGTATTTATTACACTTTACATTAAGAATGACAGATAAGGACAACACTTCATTAGGTTTAATTCTATGCAGGAAACCAAACATTAACCTCAACCCCTCAGTAATGTGTATACATGACATATAAATGACATTTATATATACGACAGTAAAGTATAACACCTGAATATTAATTCATATAGCTTAAGTGAACATTGAAAATAAGGGAAATTTCCCGGGTTACTCACCCAAAATACGGGAAAATTGCGACATTCATCTTTCTGTTGCTATCCCTCTGCTGACAGCAAAAATTTGTACTACAAAACTGCTGCTGCATTAACTAAGCGAGTTGTGTGAAGCTAGATCTAACGTGACTTTGCTTACAGATTGGCGTGAAATCGTGCTCTCACAACAACCACGCTGTTATCTTAAAAAGGCCAACATCACGCTAAGGTTGCTTTCAAGTAAGCAAAACGATGCTTTGAAAACATCTGTTTCGCTGGAAGGGCAAGGGGTAGCAACAGGACAACAGTACAGAGACTGACAGGTCCGATGGAAGGGCTAACGTTAATGTTATGAGAGTATTCAAATACGGGATATTTTACAGGAAAATTCTAAAACGGGAAGACAGCGGGAAAGAGCTCAAATACGTGAGAAACCCAGGAAAAAACGGGAGGGTTGACAGCTACTAACTACACTTCTGAAACACATAGTTAAAAGTATTACATGTGTGAATGGTTGTTAGCACTAACGGTTACTAAACTAGCAGCTAGGTGGAGCGCAGCCGATTTTGTCCACATACCGGTCCCTGGCTTCCCTATTTAAAGTATCCCGGTAAATTCCACATCCTTTTCTGGATTTTAACATTTTCTTTTTTCCTTTATTTCTCCCAACTCTGCTTCTTCTCCTCGTTCGAATTGCTGTATATTTACATTCGCGAGGCCATCAACATGGCTGCCACGTCCCAGAATGCAACGCGGCGCCCAAGCCCTATTTAACAACAGTTATTCTGAAATTCCAGACCAGTCTGATGCCTGTTGGTCAGTAACCTTTCCCTCCATACCCCATTTCTTTCATTAATGTCCTGTATCATAACCAACAACAATGTACAGGTGCATGAACAGGAATGAATTACTGCTCGTTTTCAGCCCGAAAGTGGATCAGCTGCCGGGTTTCCTCCTGCGTCCCTGTGTGTGATACATGTAAAGCATGTAGCGATGTCTCCAAAGCAAGTAGTGTTATGCACTGATATCAAACGAAATTTGCTGCTAATGGAGTTTAGTTAACACTGTAGACATGCATGGAGTCCATTCAAGGCAGATAAATGCGGGACTGTTGTGCAAATCAGCAATTTAACGTTAGCGTTAGCGTTAGCATAGCAAGCTAGCGATTTTTAAAAACGTTTCAATTAAGAACATGGTTGCCAATATATATGTACAGGACTGTGTAGAGCACAAAACAAGACTGTCGTAATTTTTAAATCAATTCTTTAAGCCAAAAATACTTAAATTTATGAGTCTCTCTGATCGATCTGGCAGCCATTGTTGCCGGTTGCGCAACGTATCTGGATACCCATTGCTTTTCAAGTAAGCTTGCGCAGTGTTGCCAGCTCTTTTCCAATGGAAGCAGTGTTGCCAGAACTTGCGAGACAAATAAGCAAGCAGGCCTGTGAAAACAAGCCCAAAACAAGTGACTTTTTCTACGGAGCCCCCCTAGGTTCCAGGAAGAGAAAAAAAAATAAACTGTGTGCACGGTTTTACAATCCGTGGGGACGGATTTTAAACTGTGGGTACAGATTGTCAATTTACATCCATGTGGACAGATTGGTAAACTGTGCGCAGTTTTGCAAAACTTACTGTACACACGGTAGTTTATTTATTTTTCTCCCCCCTGAGCTTCAGGACAATGATCACAAGAGTTAGTTAAACCACCGTTTAACATTATTTAACATTAGAAAACTGATGGGATTTCAAATATAGACTAATGTACCAAGTACATTATATACACAGTAAACCTCAAAAATTTGCACACACAAATAAATATCATCCTGAATTCACAAATGCAGTATTTATTATTGCAGGGACTGCAGAAGATCCCATTTTTAAATAACTATAACCCAGAAACAGGAGAAATTATTAACAATCTTAGTGTGCAGCAATAAAGTGGCTCCTGCTCTGATAAACAAATGAGTGAGTTAGAAAAGACTTAAATAAACTAAACTGGTTTAAAAACCATTCCAGTCAAAACCTTTTAAACAGGTGAGGATGAGGCTTGGTCTAAAACATTTTTCTTAAGACTCTTAACACTTTAGCCTCATATATATGAAGAATAACACCACCATTATCTTTCTCATCACTCACTGACGATTTCCTAAACAGAAAAAAACCGATTGCCCTGCTCTGCCTCTGATTGGCTAGTACTCATTGCCATGGTGGGAAAAAACTCTGCTGTCTCCTGTGTGTATGGGGAAAGGGGAGGGACAGAAGGAACAGGTAAGGCAAACTCCTACGTTTAAATAACATATAGAAAATATCTGCTTGACAACTTATTATGGAGCTGGGAACAAGCCCAAATAAGCAACTACACTTTAGAAACAAGCCCAAAAAAAACGCAACCCGCGACTACCAATATTTGTAAGCGACTTTACAGAAAAACAAGCCCAAAGTCGCTTATAATAAGTGGACTTGGCAACACTGAATGAAAGTTGCAAGCACCAGCTCCAAAAGTCGCTAAAAGTCGCTAGATGACGTCATATGCTCATTTGCATATTTTTTACGTAATTACGCAATCATTTGTATAAAGCTTAGTGGTTGTGTCAGCAAGGTAGATAGAAAGAAATATAACTCTTTAGCCAAATAATCACAAATTCAATACAGGAATTTATTTGACCTTATAATTATTACTTAGGTAGCCTATCTTTGAAGTAAAAAAAAATGATTGAAAAATGAAATTCTACAAAGGGAGGGAAAAAAATCGATAAAGAATTCTCAAAGAAGGCTGGCTTGCCCAGGGCCAGGCCAGCTCAGCGGCGTCTTTCTCCTGTCACGTCCTGCTGTCTCTCCTACCTACACCGGCCCCCGCACACCCTGTCCCCCCCCCTCNGTGGACAAATGCAACTCTTTTTTCTCACTTTTTCAATCCAAAATCTACACCATTCATAGGCGGCGATACCGTGCAATTAAACATTGCAGTTGGTGCTAAGTGGAGCATCTGTCATAGTTTGATTGGTTATGTAGGTGGCATTGATGCTTAATTTCCCACGAAGCACCCACGGAGGAAAACATAAATCGGCGCCTATGACGCCATTTGCAACAACTTGACCACCTCCCCTGCTCCTTCAACCACCACACCTGCCTCCCCCCCTCCACCCTCTCGGTCACTCTCTCATTTCTCTCTGCTGTACCCTGCGGTCAGGGGGGTTAAGAAGTTTGTTTATTGTAGAGAATACTTAAAGGTAGTCCGTATAAGCGTGGAGGTGAACTGTTGACCGCTACGTTTCCAACGGCGACGTACCGCGCCTCTCGATATTTCGCGACGTTTGCCTCCCCGCCGCCCGGCTTCGGGTTCTGCTTACGCGCGCTCGGGGGCAACTGGTGTGGGTGGCTTGGGCCCCGTCATAACTGCTTGCAGTTCTAGTTAGGGGTCCAAGCCCGAGTCTGTAAGAACGGGCAATAGCAAAGCTATGCCGTTCATACAGCAGGGCTGTAGAACCCTATTGTTTTTCTACTGATTTTTCCTCTTCATTATTATTCTTCTCCGCCTAAAACTCCGACTACAGCCTAAACCGTACATGGTGGGGGGTTGCTGTTTTCAGGACTGGTCCGAAACTCCGCAAGGACCTCAGGCGCAAAAATTGACCCACTTCCACCACTAGGTGGCGCTATAGCAGAAAAAACGCGTTTGGCCCTATAACTCCCACACCGTACACCTCACATTTAAAAACCATATATCCACGTGTTCCCTGGATCCAACTGAATCACGTGATATAGGCCACGCCCATTTCCGCCTAGACTTTTATGCGTGAAAAATCGCGATTTATCAAAAACCTACTTTTTCGAACTCCTCCTAGACCGTGCGACCGATCTGCACGAAACTTGGACCGTAGCATCTCCAGACCGACCTGACAAAAAGTTAATGAAAAGAATTTTTATAGGATAAAAATTGCGCATATTACGCACAAACAAATTTGTGTAGCTAACTATGAAAACACCGACTTTGCCATATCTCAGCCAAAATACATGCTATCAACGCCAAACTTTAGATTCTTGTTTGACATGACCCTCTGGAGGTCCCCCACGCGTTTTACGAAAATTGGTCACTAGGGGGCGCTACAAGTACAAAAAGTTTATATCTCATGAACGGCTCATTTGATTTTTACAAAATTTGATGGGTACCATCTAGGGACACTCCTGAGGCCATGTCTAGAGTTGCGTACTGAGGGGTCAAAGTGGGCGTGGCCAATGGGACCCAAGTCTAGATTCACCACTTACACTAATGTGAACAACTTTAAATTTACAGGGTAGATAGACAATGGGTCATGGACCACACCTACCAAAATTACACATGTGGACCACTAGGTGGCACTATAATGGTTTTTTGCCTTTAACTCCCACATTACACATCCCACATTAGAAACCCATACATCCACGTGTTCGTTGAATCAAGCTGAATCACATGATATAGGCCACGCCCATTTTTGCTTAAAATCTTTTTCGCAATATCGCACAATGCGCAAAACCAACTTTTTCAAACTCGTCCTAGGCCGTGCGACGGATCAGCTCGAAACCTGGTAGGTAGCATCTCCAGATGGACTTGACCAAAAGTTACTCAAGAAATTTTGCTACGTTAAAGTATGCGCATTTGACGACCAAACACATTTTCATAGCTAGCTAGCACAAACATATCATATCATATCTCGGCCAAATTAAATGTTATCAGCAAGGAACTCGGAATCATTGTTCATCATGCCACTATCATGCTCTGTACCAAATTTGGCAAAGATCGGCCTTTAGGGGGCGCTATAAGCAACGTTTATTTGTTTTGGCCAATAACTCAATGCATTTAAATGGGAAATTTGCATATGCGATATCTCTGTCACGGTAAAAGCAATCACCACGAAACTTCTGGTGCTGGTTTGGCATGCCGCTCTGAGGCTCTGTACCAAATTTGGCGAAGATTGGCCATTAGGGGACGCAATAATCAACGTAGACGAGTTTTGGCCCTTTTACTCAATGTTAATGGGATATTTGCAATGGAAATGTACCACAGACCTTGCAGCTCACACTTGTCAATATTTACTGATGTTTGCCTCTTACCGTTAGGTTTTGGTTTTTACTTTTGTGTGCTCCTTTGGTTTTTTACAATAAACAAACTTCTTAACCCACCTGACAAAGTTTCTACTACCTTCACAGTGGACAAATGCAACTCTTTTTTCTCACTTTTTCAATCCAAAATCTACACCATTCATAGGCGGCGATACCGTGCAATTAAACATTGCAGTTGGTGCTAAGTGGAGCATCTGTCATAGTTTGATTGGTTATGTAGGTGGCATTGATGCTTAATTTCCCACGAAGCACCCACGGAGGAAAACATAAATCGGCGCCTATGACGCCATTTGCAACAACTTGACCACCTCCCCTGCTCCTTCAACCACCACACCTGCCTCCCCCCTCCACCCTCTCGGTCACTCTCATTTCTCTCTGCTGTACCCTGCGGTCAGGGGGGTTAAGAAGTTTGTTTATTGTAGAGAATACTTAAAGGTAGTCCGTATAAGCGTGGAGGTGAACTGTTGACCGCTACGTTTCCAACGGCGACGTACCGCAGGCGTCGCGCCTCTCGATATTTCGCGACGTTTGCCTCCCCGCCGCCCGGCTTCGGGTTCCGCTTACGCGCGCTCGGGGGCAACTGGCGTGGGTGGCTTGGGCCCCGTCATAACTGCTTGCAGTTCTAGTTATTAGGGGTCCAAGCCCGAGTCTGTAAGAACGGGCAATAGCAAAGCTATGCCGTTCATACAGCAGGGCTGTAGAACCCTATTGTTTTTCTACTGATTTTTCCTCTTCATTATTATTATTATTATTATTATTCTTCTCCGCCTAAAACTCCGACTACAGCCTAAACCGTACATGGTGGGGGGTTGCCATTTTCAGGAATGGTCTGAATCACCGCAAGGACCTCAGGCACAAAAATTGACCCACTTCCACCACTAGGTGGCGCTATAGCAGAAAAACCGCATTTTGGCTCTATAACTCCCTATAACTCCCACACCGTACACCCTACATTCAAAACTCATACATCCACGCGTTCCCTGGATCCACCTGAATCACGTGATATAGGCCACGCCCATTTCCGCCTAGACTTTTATGCGTGAAAAATCGCAATTTATCAAAAACCTACTTTTTCGAACTCCTCCTAGACCGTGCGACCGATCTGCACGAAACTTGGACCGTAGCATCTCCAGACCGACCTAACAAAAGGTTAATGAAAAGAATTTTGATAGGACAAAAATTGCGCATATTACGCACGAACAAATTTGTGTAGCTAACTATGAAAACACCAACTTTGCCATATCTCGGCCAAAATAAAGGCTATCAACGCCAAACTTTAGATTCTTGTTTGCCATGACCCTCTGGAGGTGCCCCACGCGTTTTACAAAGATTGGTCACTAGGGGGCGCTACAAGTACAAAAAGTTTATATCTCATGAACGGCTCATCTGATTTTTACAAAATTTGATGGGCACCATCTAGGGACACTTCTGAGGCAATGTCTAGAGTGGGGTACTGAGGGGTCAAAGTGGGCGTGGCCTATGGGACCCAAGTCTAGATTCACCACTTACACTAATGTGAACAACTTTAAATTTACAGGGTAGATAGACAATGGGTCATGGACCACACCTACCAAACATTACACATGTGGACCACTAGGTGGCGCTATAATGGTTTTTTGCCTTTATCTCCCACATTACACATCGCACATTAGAAAACCATACATCCACGTGTTCCTTGAATCAAGCTGAATCACATGATATAGGCCACGCCCATTTTTGCTGAAAATCTTTTTCGCAAAATCGCGCAATATGCAAAACCAACTTTTACGAACTCGTCCTAGGCCGTGCGACGGATCAGCTCGAAACCTAATAGGTAGCATCTCCAGATGGACCTGACCATAAAGGTACTCAAGGAATTTTGCTACGTTAAAGTATGCGCATTTGACGACCAAACAAATTTGCATAGCTAGCTACCGCACACGTATCATATCATATCTCGGCCAAATTAAATGTTATCAGCAAGAACCTTCAGGGCATTGTTCAAGATGCCACTCTGATGCTCTGTACCAAATTTGGCGAAGATCGGCCTTCAGGGGGCGCTATAAGCAACCTTTATTTGTGTTGGCCAATAACTCAATGCATTTGAATGGGGAATTTGCAATTGCAATATCTCTGCCACAGTACATGCAATCAACACGAAACTTGTGGTGCTCGTTCGGCATGCGGCTCCGAGGCTCATTACCAAATTTGGCGAAGATCGGCCATTAGGGGGCGCTATAATCAACGTATACATGTTTTGGCCCTTTTACTCAATTGTAATGGGATATTTGCAATGGAAATGTACCACAGACCTTGCAGCTCACACTTCTCAATATTTACTGACGTTTGCCTCTTACCGTTAGGTTTTGGTTTTTACTTTTGCGTGCTCCTTTGGTTTTTTACAATAAAACAAACATCTTAACCCACCTGACAAAGTTTCTACAACCTTCACAGTGGACAAATGCAACTCTTTTCTCTCACTTTTTCAATCCAAAATCTACACCATTCGTAGGCGGCGATACCGTGCAATTAAACATTGCAGTTGGTGCTAAGTGGAGCGTCCGTCGTAGCGTGATCGGTTACGTCGGTGGCATCGATGCTTAATTTCCCACGAAGCACCCACGGAGGAAAACATAAATCGGCGCCTGTGACGTCGTTTACAACAACTTGACCACCTCCCCCGCTCCTTCAACCACCACACCTGCCTCCCCCCTCCACCCTCTCGGTCACTCTCTCATTTCTCTCAGCTGTGTCCCGCGGTCAGGGGGGTTAAGAAGTTTGTTTGTTGTAGAGAATTCTTAAAGGCGGTCCGTACACGCGTGGAGGTGAACAGTCGACCGCTACTTTTGCGACGGCGACGCACCGCAGACGTCGTGGCTCGCGCCTCTCGACGTTTAGCGACGTTCGCCTCCCCTCCGCCCGGCTTCGGGTTCCGCTTTCGCGCGCTCCCCCGGGCGTCGGGGGCGACTGGCGTGGGTGGCTTGGGCCCCGTCATAACTGCTTGCAGTTCTAGTTATTATTATTCTTCTCCGCCTAAAACTCCGACTACAGCCTAAACCGTACATGGTGGGGGGTTGCCATTTTCAGGAATGGTCTGAATCACCGCAAGGACCTCAGGCACAAAAATTGACCCACTTCCACCACTAGGTGGCGCTATAGCAGAAAAACCGCATTTTGGCTCTATAACTCCCTATAACTCCCACACCGTACACCCTACATTCAAAACTCATACATCCACGCGTTCCCTGGATCCACCTGAATCACGTGATATAGGCCACGCCCATTTCCGCCTAGACTTTTATGCGTGAAAAATCGCAATTTATCAAAAACCTACTTTTTCGAACTCCTCCTAGACCGTGCGACCGATCTGCACGAAACTTGGACCGTAGCATCTCCAGACCGACCTAACAAAAGGTTAATGAAAAGAATTTTGATAGGACAAAAATTGCGCATATTACGCACGAACAAATTTGTGTAGCTAACTATGAAAACACCAACTTTGCCATATCTCGGCCAAAATAAAGGCTATCAACGCCAAACTTTAGATTCTTGTTTGCCATGACCCTCTGGAGGTGCCCCACGCGTTTTACAAAGATTGGTCACTAGGGGGCGCTACAAGTACAAAAAGTTTATATCTCATGAACGGCTCATCTGATTTTTACAAAATTTGATGGGCACCATCTAGGGACACTTCTGAGGCAATGTCTAGAGTGGGGTACTGAGGGGTCAAAGTGGGCGTGGCCTATGGGACCCAAGTCTAGATTCACCACTTACACTAATGTGAACAACTTTAAATTTACAGGGTAGATAGACAATGGGTCATGGACCACACCTACCAAACATTACACATGTGGACCACTAGGTGGCGCTATAATGGTTTTTTGCCTTTATCTCCCACATTACACATCGCACATTAGAAAACCATACATCCACGTGTTCCTTGAATCAAGCTGAATCACATGATATAGGCCACGCCCATTTTTGCTGAAAATCTTTTTCGCAAAATCGCGCAATATGCAAAACCAACTTTTACGAACTCGTCCTAGGCCGTGCGACGGATCAGCTCGAAACCTAATAGGTAGCATCTCCAGATGGACCTGACCATAAAGGTACTCAAGGAATTTTGCTACGTTAAAGTATGCGCATTTGACGACCAAACAAATTTGCATAGCTAGCTACCGCACACGTATCATATCATATCTCGGCCAAATTAAATGTTATCAGCAAGAACCTTCAGGGCATTGTTCAAGATGCCACTCTGATGCTCTGTACCAAATTTGGCGAAGATCGGCCTTCAGGGGGCGCTATAAGCAACCTTTATTTGTGTTGGCCAATAACTCAATGCATTTGAATGGGGAATTTGCAATTGCAATATCTCTGCCACAGTACATGCAATCAACACGAAACTTGTGGTGCTCGTTCGGCATGCGGCTCCGAGGCTCATTACCAAATTTGGCGAAGATCGGCCATTAGGGGGCGCTATAATCAACGTATACATGTTTTGGCCCTTTTACTCAATTGTAATGGGATATTTGCAATGGAAATGTACCACAGACCTTGCAGCTCACACTTCTCAATATTTACTGACGTTTGCCTCTTACCGTTAGGTTTTGGTTTTTACTTTTGCGTGCTCCTTTGGTTTTTTACAATAAAACAAACATCTTAACCCACCTGACAAAGTTTCTACAACCTTCACAGTGGACAAATGCAACTCTTTTCTCTCACTTTTTCAATCCAAAATCTACACCATTCGTAGGCGGCGATACCGTGCAATTAAACATTGCAGTTGGTGCGAAGTGGAGCGTCCGTCGTAGCGTGATCGGTTACGTCGGTGGCATCGATGCTTAATTTCCCACGAAGCACCCACGGAGGAAAACATAAATCGGCGCCTGTGACGTCGTTTACAACAACTTGACCACCTCCCCCGCTCCTTCAACCACCACACCTGCCTCCCCCCTCCACCCTCTCGGTCACTCTCTCATTTCTCTCAGCTGTGTCCCGCGGTCAGGGGGGGTTAAGAAGTTTGTTTGTTGTAGAGAATTCTTAAAGGCGGTCCGTACACGCTTGGAGGTGAACAGTCGACCGCTACTTTTGCGACGGCGACGCACCGCAGACGTCGCGGCTCGCGCCTCTCGACGTTTAGCGACGTTCGCCTCCCCGCCGCCCGGCTTCGGGTTCCGCTTCCGCGCGCTCCCCCGGGCGTCGGGGGCGACTGGCGTGGGTGGCTTGGGCCCCGTCATAACTGCTTGCAGTTCTAGTTAGGGGTCCAAGCCCGAGTCTGTAAGAACGGGCAATAGCAAAGCTATGCCGTTCATACAGCAGGGCTGTAGAACCCTATTGTTTTTCTACTGATTTTTCCTCTTCATTATTATTATTATTAGGGGTCCAAGCCCGAGTCTGTAAGAACGGGCAATAGCAAAGCTATGCCGTTCATACAGCAGGGCTGTAGAACCCTATTGTTTTTCTACTGATTTTTCCTCTTCATTATTATTATTAGGGGTCCAAGCCCGAGTCTGTAAGAACGGGCAATAGCAAAGCTATGCCGTTCATACAGCAGGGCTGTAGAACCCTATTGTTTTTCTACTGATTTTTCCTCTTCATTATTATTATTATTATTATTATTATTCTTCTCCGCGTAAAACTCCGACTACAGCCTAAACCGTACATGGTGGGGGGTTGCCGTTTTCAGGACTGGTCCCAAACGCCGCAAGGACCTCAGACACAAAAATTGACCCACTTCCACCACTAGGTGGCGCTATAGCAGAAAAACCGCATTTTGGCTCTATAACTCCCTATAACTCCCACACCGTACACCCTACATTCAAAAACTCATACATCCACGCGTTCCCTGGATCCACCTGAATCACGTGATATAGGCCACGCCCATTTCCGCCTAGACTTTTATGCGTGAAAAATCGCGATTTATCAAAAACCTACTTTTTCGAACTCCTCCTAGACCGTGCGACCGATCTGCACGAAACTTGGACCGTAGCATCTCCAGACCGACCTGACAAAAGGTAATGAAAAGAATTTTTATAGGATAAAAATTACGCATATTACGCACGAACAAATTTGTGTAGCTAACTATGAAAACACCAACTTTGCCATATCTCAGCCAAAATAAAGGCTATCAACGCCAAACTTTAGATTCTTGTTTGCCATGACCCTCTGGAGGTGCCCCACGCGTTTTATGAAGATTGGGCACTAGGGGGCGCTACAAGTACAAAAAGTTTATATCTCATGAACGGCTCATCTGATTTTTACAAAATTTGATGGGCACCATCTAGGGACACTTCTGAGGCAATGTCTAGAGTGGGGTACTGAGGGGTCAAAGTGGGCGTGGCCTATGGGACCCAAGTCTAGATTCACCACTTACACTAATGTGAACAACTTTAAATTTACAGGGTAGATAGACAATGGGTCATGGACCACACCTACCAAACATTACACATGTGGACCACTAGGTGGCGCTATAATGGTTTTTTGCCTTTATCTCCCACATTACACATCGCACATTAGAAAACCATACATCCACGTGTTCCTTGAATCAAGCTGAATCACATGATATAGGCCACGCCCATTTTTGCTGAAAATCTTTTTCGCAAAATCGCGCAATATGCAAAACCAACTTTTACGAACTCGTCCTAGGCCGTGCGACGGATCAGCTCGAAACCTAATAGGTAGCATCTCCAGATGGACCTGACCATAAAGGTACTCAAGGAATTTTGCTACGTTAAAGTATGCGCATTTGACGACCAAACAAATTTGCATAGCTAGCTACCGCACACGTATCATATCATATCTCGGCCAAATTAAATGTTATCAGCAAGAACCTTCAGGGCATTGTTCAAGATGCCACTCTGATGCTCTGTACCAAATTTGGCGAAGATCGGCCTTCAGGGGGCGCTATAAGCAACCTTTATTTGTGTTGGCCAATAACTCAATGCATTTGAATGGGGAATTTGCAATTGCAATATCTCTGCCACAGTACATGCAATCAACACGAAACTTGTGGTGCTCGTTCGGCATGCGGCTCCGAGGCTCATTACCAAATTTGGCGAAGATCGGCCATTAGGGGGCGCTATAATCAACGTATACATGTTTTGGCCCTTTTACTCAATTGTAATGGGATATTTGCAATGGAAATGTACCACAGACCTTGCAGCTCACACTTCTCAATATTTACTGACGTTTGCCTCTTACCGTTAGGTTTTGGTTTTTACTTTTGCGTGCTCCTTTGGTTTTTTACAATAAAACAAACATCTTAACCCACCTGACAAAGTTTCTACAACCTTCACAGTGGACAAATGCAACTCTTTTCTCTCACTTTTTCAATCCAAAATCTACACCATTCGTAGGCGGCGATACCGTGCAATTAAACATTGCAGTTGGTGCTAAGTGGAGCGTCCGTCGTAGCGTGATCGGTTACGTCGGTGGCATCGATGCTTAATTTCCCACGAAGCACCCACGGAGGAAAACATAAATCGGCGCCTGTGACGTCGTTTACAACAACTTGACCACCTCCCCCGCTCCTTCAACCACCACACCTGCCTCCCCCCTCCACCCTCTCGGTCACTCTCTCATTTCTCTCAGCTGTGTCCCGCGGTCAGGGGGGTTAAGAAGTTTGTTTGTTGTAGAGAATTCTTAAAGGCGGTCCGTACACGCGTGGAGGTGAACAGTCGACCGCTACTTTTGCGACGGCGACGCACCGCAGACGTCGCGGCTCGCGCCTCTCGACGTTTAGCGACGTTCGCCTCCCCTCCGCCCGGCTTCGGGTTCCGCTTTCGCGCGCTCCCCCGGGCGTCGGGGGCGACTGGCGTGGGTGGCTTGGGCCCCGTCATAACTGCTTGCAGTTCTAGTTATTATTAGGGGTCCAAGCCCGAGTCTGTAAGAACGGGCAATAGCAAAGCTATGCCGTTCATACAGCAGGGCTGTAGAACCCTATTGTTTTTCTACTGATTTTTCCTCTTCATTATTATTAGGGGTCCAAGCCCGAGTCTGTAAGAACGGGCAATAGCAAAGCTATGCCGTTCATACAGCAGGGCTGTAGAACCCTATTGTTTTTCTACTGATTTTTCCTCTTCATTATTATTAGGGGTCCAAGCCCGAGTCTGTAAGAACGGGCAATAGCAAAGCTATGCCGTTCATACAGCAGGGCTGTAGAACCCTATTGTTTTTCTACTGATTTTTCCTCTTCATTATTATTATTATTATTATTATTCTCCGCCTAAAACTCCGACTACAGCCTAAACCGTACATGGTGGGGGGTTGCCATTTTCAGGAATGGTCTGAATCACCGCAAGGACCTCAGGCACAAAAATTGACCCACTTCCACCACTAGGTGGCGCTATAGCAGAAAAACCGCATTTTGGCTCTATAACTCCCTATAACTCCCACACCGTACACCCTACATTCAAAACTCATACATCCACGCGTTCCCTGGATCCACCTGAATCACGTGATATAGGCCACGCCCATTTCCGCCTAGACTTTTATGCGTGAAAAATCGCAATTTATCAAAAACCTACTTTTTCGAACTCCTCCTAGACCGTGCGACCGATCTGCACGAAACTTGGACCGTAGCATCTCCAGACCGACCTAACAAAAGGTTAATGAAAAGAATTTTGATAGGACAAAAATTGCGCATATTACGCACGAACAAATTTGTGTAGCTAACTATGAAAACACCAACTTTGCCATATCTCGGCCAAAATAAAGGCTATCAACGCCAAACTTTAGATTCTTGTTTGCCATGACCCTCTGGAGGTGCCCCACGCGTTTTACAAAGATTGGTCACTAGGGGGCGCTACAAGTACAAAAAGTTTATATCTCATGAACGGCTCATCTGATTTTTACAAAATTTGATGGGCACCATCTAGGGACACTTCTGAGGCAATGTCTAGAGTGGGGTACTGAGGGGTCAAAGTGGGCGTGGCCTATGGGACCCAAGTCTAGATTCACCACTTACACTAATGTGAACAACTTTAAATTTACAGGGTAGATAGACAATGGGTCATGGACCACACCTACCAAACATTACACATGTGGACCACTAGGTGGCGCTATAATGGTTTTTTGCCTTTATCTCCCACATTACACATCGCACATTAGAAAACCATACATCCACGTGTTCCTTGAATCAAGCTGAATCACATGATATAGGCCACGCCCATTTTTGCTGAAAATCTTTTTCGCAAAATCGCGCAATATGCAAAACCAACTTTTACGAACTCGTCCTAGGCCGTGCGACGGATCAGCTCGAAACCTAATAGGTAGCATCTCCAGATGGACCTGACCATAAAGGTACTCAAGGAATTTTGCTACGTTAAAGTATGCGCATTTGACGACCAAACAAATTTGCATAGCTAGCTACCGCACACGTATCATATCATATCTCGGCCAAATTAAATGTTATCAGCAAGAACCTTCAGGGCATTGTTCAAGATGCCACTCTGATGCTCTGTACCAAATTTGGCGAAGATCGGCCTTCAGGGGGCGCTATAAGCAACCTTTATTTGTGTTGGCCAATAACTCAATGCATTTGAATGGGGAATTTGCAATTGCAATATCTCTGCCACAGTACATGCAATCAACACGAAACTTGTGGTGCTCGTTCGGCATGCGGCTCCGAGGCTCATTACCAAATTTGGCGAAGATCGGCCATTAGGGGGCGCTATAATCAACGTATACATGTTTTGGCCCTTTTACTCAATTGTAATGGGATATTTGCAATGGAAATGTACCACAGACCTTGCAGCTCACACTTCTCAATATTTACTGACGTTTGCCTCTTACCGTTAGGTTTTGGTTTTTACTTTTGCGTGCTCCTTTGGTTTTTTACAATAAAACAAACATCTTAACCCACCTGACAAAGTTTCTACAACCTTCACAGTGGACAAATGCAACTCTTTTCTCTCACTTTTTCAATCCAAAATCTACACCATTCGTAGGCGGCGATACCGTGCAATTAAACATTGCAGTTGGTGCTAAGTGGAGCGTCCGTCGTAGCGTGATCGGTTACGTCGGTGGCATCGATGCTTAATTTCCCACGAAGCACCCACGGAGGAAAACATAAATCGGCGCCTGTGACGTCGTTTACAACAACTTGACCACCTCCCCCGCTCCTTCAACCACCACACCTGCCTCCCCCCTCCACCCTCTCGGTCACTCTCTCATTTCTCTCAGCTGTGTCCCGCGGTCAGGGGGGTTAAGAAGTTTGTTTGTTGTAGAGAATTCTTAAAGGCGGTCCGTACACGCGTGGAGGTGAACAGTCGACCGCTACTTTTGCGACGGCGACGCACCGCAGACGTCGTGGCTCGCGCCTCTCGACGTTTAGCGACGTTCGCCTCCCCTCCGCCCGGCTTCGGGTTCCGCTTTCGCGCGCTCCCCCGGGCGTCGGGGGCGACTGGCGTGGGTGGCTTGGGCCCCGTCATAACTGCTTGCAGTTCTAGTTATTATTATTAGGGGTCCAAGCCCGAGTCTGTAAGAACGGGCAATAGCAAAGCTATGCCGTTCATACAGCAGGGCTGTAGAACCCTATTGTTTTTCTACTGATTTTTCCTCTTCATTATTATTAGGGGTCCAAGCCCGAGTCTGTAAGAACGGGCAATAGCAAAGCTATGCCGTTCATACAGCAGGGCTGTAGAACCCTATTGTTTTTCTACTGATTTTTCCTCTTCATTATTATTATTATTATTATTCTTCTCCGCCTAAAACTCCGACTACAGCCTAAACCGTACATGGTGGGGGGTTGCCATTTTCAGGAATGGTCTGAATCACCGCAAGGACCTCAGGCACAAAAATTGACCCACTTCCACCACTAGGTGGCGCTATAGCAGAAAAACCGCATTTTGGCTCTATAACTCCCTATAACTCCCACACCGTACACCCTACATTCAAAACTCATACATCCACGCGTTCCCTGGATCCACCTGAATCACGTGATATAGGCCACGCCCATTTCCGCCTAGACTTTTATGCGTGAAAAATCGCAATTTATCAAAAACCTACTTTTTCGAACTCCTCCTAGACCGTGCGACCGATCTGCACGAAACTTGGACCGTAGCATCTCCAGACCGACCTAACAAAAGGTTAATGAAAAGAATTTTGATAGGACAAAAATTGCGCATATTACGCACGAACAAATTTGTGTAGCTAACTATGAAAACACCAACTTTGCCATATCTCGGCCAAAATAAAGGCTATCAACGCCAAACTTTAGATTCTTGTTTGCCATGACCCTCTGGAGGTGCCCCACGCGTTTTACAAAGATTGGTCACTAGGGGGCGCTACAAGTACAAAAAGTTTATATCTCATGAACGGCTCATCTGATTTTTACAAAATTTGATGGGCACCATCTAGGGACACTTCTGAGGCAATGTCTAGAGTGGGGTACTGAGGGGTCAAAGTGGGCGTGGCCTATGGGACCCAAGTCTAGATTCACCACTTACACTAATGTGAACAACTTTAAATTTACAGGGTAGATAGACAATGGGTCATGGACCACACCTACCAAACATTACACATGTGGACCACTAGGTGGCGCTATAATGGTTTTTTGCCTTTATCTCCCACATTACACATCGCACATTAGAAAACCATACATCCACGTGTTCCTTGAATCAAGCTGAATCACATGATATAGGCCACGCCCATTTTTGCTGAAAATCTTTTTCGCAAAATCGCGCAATGTGCAAAACCAACTTTTACGAACTCGTCCTAGGCCGTGCGACGGATCAGCTCGAAACCTAATAGGTAGCATCTCCAGATGGACCTGACCATAAAGGTACTCAAGGAATTTTGCTACGTTAAAGTATGCGCATTTGACGACCAAACAAATTTGCATAGCTAGCTACCGCACACGTATCATATCATATCTCGGCCAAATTAAATGTTATCAGCAAGAACCTTCAGGGCATTGTTCAAGATGCCACTCTGATGCTCTGTACCAAATTTGGCGAAGATCGGCCTTCAGGGGGCGCTATAAGCAACCTTTATTTGTGTTGGCCAATAACTCAATGCATTTGAATGGGGAATTTGCAATTGCAATATCTCTGCCACAGTACATGCAATCAACACGAAACTTGTGGTGCTCGTTCGGCATGCGGCTCCGAGGCTCATTACCAAATTTGGCGAAGATCGGCCATTAGGGGGCGCTATAATCAACGTATACATGTTTTGGCCCTTTTACTCAATTGTAATGGGATATTTGCAATGGAAATGTACCACAGACCTTGCAGCTCACACTTCTCAATATTTACTGACGTTTGCCTCTTACCGTTAGGTTTTGGTTTTTACTTTTGCGTGCTCCTTTGGTTTTTTACAATAAAACAAACATCTTAACCCACCTGACAAAGTTTCTACAACCTTCACAGTGGACAAATGCAACTCTTTTCTCTCACTTTTTCAATCCAAAATCTACACCATTCGTAGGCGGCGATACCGTGCAATTAAACATTGCAGTTGGTGCTAAGTGGAGCGTCCGTCGTAGCGTGATCGGTTACGTCGGTGGCATCGATGCTTAATTTCCCACGAAGCACCCACGGAGGAAAACATAAATCGGCGCCTGTGACGTCGTTTACAACAACTTGACCACCTCCCCCGCTCCTTCAACCACCACACCTGCCTCCCCCCTCCACCCTCTCGGTCACTCTCTCATTTCTCTC
Source organism: Sander lucioperca (assembly GCF_008315115.2). Taxonomy (NCBI): domain Eukaryota; kingdom Metazoa; phylum Chordata; class Actinopteri; order Perciformes; family Percidae; genus Sander; species Sander lucioperca. The sequence continues at coordinate 5,305,630 of NC_050177.1, forward strand.
CGCTCTCTCCCGCGGTCAGGGGGGTTAAGAAGTTTGTTTGTTGTAGAGCAGGGGTTCTCAATCGGTGAGGCGCGCCTCCCCTGGGGGGCGCCAAAGAGCCACAGGGGAGGCGCGACACGTGAAGAAAAAAATAACTATGCAGCTCTATTGGTATCTGTAATTGTGCGTGCGTGTATTAGCTTTAAAGTGCATCGTTTTCTTGTCCCAAGTCAACAGAAGTCAGCATTAAGGGAGGAGACTGGACCCAGCAAAAAAATATGAGGAAAGGAAATATGATCCTGAGTTAAAGTTAGGTTTCACCTGGTCGGGGTCCTCTGCTGCTCCTCTGCTGCAGTGTGACAGAGACCGGGAGAAATGTCCATCACGCGTTACGGTTGTCTGTGGAGAGCGAGTTCCCCCAGATCTCCACTAAGGCTATGAAAGTCCTAATCCCCTTCACCTCCACCTACTTGTGTGAGTGCGGGTTTGGCTGCAGGTGGAGGTCGACTTGCGTTTATTTCTCTCTGCAGTGCAGCCCCGCATCCAACACCTCTGCGCATTAAAAGCGTGGCCTCATTGTTTCCACTGACAGACGCGGCATCAGCTGATTTTGCCGGGGCTTCAGCCCCGAATGTATTTTGAAAAGTTGACTGACAAATATGAAACCGGACGTCGCTTAGTGTCCACTCTCGCTGTAAAAAGCTGTGCAGGTTCAGGTTTATGGATGCGCTCTGCTGTCGACATGCTGCGGTAGATGTGTCCCGTTTGTGCTCCGTGTATTTCTGCCGTAGTTTTGGTTTTCCACCTCCGATGTAGAGTAACGTACAGCCACTTCCCTAAACTTTGTCTCATTCAGAGACCAGAGACCCAAACGGGGCTCTGAGTCTGTCAGACGGTCTGAGATCTACCGTATCAGCAGAGCAATCACGTAATGCACAGCAGGCTATGGTGCAGGTAGATTATTTTCTGAAATATAGTGACTTTATTCTTGTAATAGCCTATTATCACTTTATTTTTCTCAAAATATCACGACTCCTCCAAATCTCAGAGGACACAGATGGGATGAGATATATTTGAATGTGAATGTGCACAAAGTTTTGGACATGAGCAGAAATCTTGCTCAAACACCTGAAATATTACAGTCCAGGAGTTTATTAATAAATTAAAATGAATAATGTATCATTGAGGTAAATAATTGTCATATGCACATTTAAGGAGGTTACTTCCCCAACAAAAGAAGCAAAAGAGGAGGGAGGAGTACATGATGCCTCTAGAGGCTACATGTGTGCTGACTCAGATATAATTAGAAAAGTTGATCTACAGGAGAATAAATAGATGAAAGCAATACAGAATGCCTCAGAGCCTTACTGCTAAATATTCCATTATGTTTTTAGATTTTGAGTATAATCTATGTTTCCCTTTACATAAAGATATTTCCAGCATATTGATTCAGAAAAAGGTAGAAATAGGTGCATACAAATTCACCAGAATGCAGGAAATGAAGTATTTAATGCTCAAAATGTTCAGGGGGTTGACCCCCCCCCATCATAACACATGTTAAGCATGTTTTGTTGACTTGTGGATAGGCCCACTGATGTTCAGTGATTTTAAAAGTAGCCTCAATTAGGCCTGCATGAAGTTAGAAATGATTTGCTGTTGCAAAGAATCGTTATGAATGCACTTTTTAAAAAGTTGTGGAAATAAAATGTCTTCAAATACAATATTAAAAAATATTTACATTTTATCAGTTGTTATTGAAACTTATCATTGTCTGGGACACACAAAAGATGGCATGTACTGCAGAGGCATGTGTGGGTTAGGGCAGGCGGACGGGATTTTGGGGAAGGGGGGGCTCGGCTGTCCTTAACTACTCTAAGGGGAGGCTCACATTCACCCAATTTGAAAACCCCTGGGCTGGGGCGGGGAAGGCGGAGATTGCAACACGTTGCAGGTGTGTGAGCCAAACACACCCAGAGAAGGTATATAAGCTCTGGGTTTCCATCTCAAAGTCACCCTGCTACCTGCTACTGCTGCACGTTCAACTTTATCTGATCATCACAACAAGGTACGACTCTCAGTCCTGACTTTCATCATAGCAACAGATGTTTTAATTCATATCTACAGAAAAGAGTTTACATCTGTTCTTTATCACAATGCCTTGTTTCTGTAAAACGTGCTAACTTTATTTAATCTTCCTCTATCAACAAATAGCATTGCTGCAATTACAATGATTGAAATTGTCATTTTCATTTTGTATTTTAGTTCACATTTTGCGTAACTTCATTAATAAGCTATCATTAATATACTGCGTCTCTACCCAGATGGAATCAGGTCTTCATTTCATGGTGGTCCTGTGTTTGACCAGTGGACTGTGGACTGGAGCAAATGTAAGTCATACGCACACTAAAACATTTACTTTACAAAGATCTTTGGTTTTATAACACCTTAACTTTTACATTAAACCAGTCTTGTGAGAGTTCTTCCAGCCCAACATCATGTTTGTGAACATGACTGATATTAATAATAAAATTAAAATGTGAATGTTTTAATATATTGCAAATAAAAAGAAAGTAAACTACAAAACACATTTCAATCAAAACTCAAAATCTTGTCATGTGTATTTTTTAAACTCTAAGGGTTAAATACTAAAGATCATTACTTTATGTTTACAGGCAGAGAATAAGACAGCATCAGGTTGGTACTTCTCATAATGGTGGAGGTGAAAGACTGGAGTATGTACTTTGTGATTGCACTTTTGGTTATTTTAAAGTCTATAAAAATGATTTTAGGATTGCTCGAGATCAAAGCAGGTCCTATTTGGGAGGCTGTCCATAAAGATTGTGCTGAGGGACACTATTCTCAGACCTCCCTGGCTTTGGACAATTGGAGGCTCTTTACATGATTGTCCTTCTAATCATCTACATTTGTGTTATAGATGACTGGCCTAAACTATGCCCTCCTGGTTGGACTGAGTCTGACCAAAAGTGTTACATATTCCACTCCAGTAAAATGGACTGGGCTGATGCAGAGGTACGTTTTGAAATTATATCAGTTATATATAATAGTTTGATAAGTGCCAGCTTGTCTTCCGTTGGAACAATTTGATTATAGATTTAGCCTACATATTTTTTTGGGAGGCGTTAGGGACCTGGATAATGGATAGGGGGGCGCTGGCACAAAAAAGGTTGAGAACCACTGGTCTGTCACTATGTCGTGACACATCATTCAATCATTGGCTATGTGCCCAGCGGAACGAACCAGAGGAGCTGAAATGAAGTAGTAAAGTTAGTTAAGAAAAAACTAAACGTGGCTAGTGGAAAATCTGATTGGCTGGTAGCTTTAGAAAATCAACTAGCTGGTGATCAAAAACATTAATTTAAAGCCCTGGTTATAACTGACACACTGTAAGTGGGATACGCTCTAAACCAGCAGTTCAGACAGACAACTCACACATAAATCTAACAATGCAATGGCAGTTCAGTAACATCCCTGCAGCTGTGGTCTTGAATCCTCTATTATCTGTGACCGAGACAAGACTAAGTAAAAATAAGGGTTGATTCCAAGACGAGACCTTCAGAAAGTGGTCTTGAGACCAAGACTGATCTCAGGTACTACAGCACTGGCTCATGTAGTAATGTTAGGAAGCCACCAGCATTCTCTGTCACATTATCACTTTGGGCCCTATTTCAGCGCTCTAAGCGCACGGAGTGAAGCGCCTGGCGCAGGTGCATTTAGGGCCTAGTGTCCAAATCCACTTTTGCTAGTTTAACGGCAGATAAAAGGGTCTGTGCACCGGGCGCATGGTTCTAAAGGGTTGTACTTAGTGTCTTCATTAATCAGAGGTGTGTTTTGGGCGTAACATGCAATAAACCAATCAGATCATTTCCCATTCCCTTTTAAAAGCCAGGCGCATTTGGACCTTGGAGCATTGCTATTATGATGGAGGATTTGCTGAGCAGGAATATCTTTATTTTTAATCTTCTGCATGTGTGTGCTGCTGCACGTCCCTGTGTATGTAACAAGCATAGTGTGTGCGCACATTTTTACTAATGTGCTGTTTAAAGCAGCCATATTATGCTCATTTTCAGGTTCTTATTTGATTGCACTGCACATGCCCAGTAGCTCAGATGTAGATCATGTCAGCTAGCTAGCTCCATAGACAGTAAAAGAGGCTGTTTCTACAACTTTGGTCAGTTACAAGGCAGGATTAGCTGGGAGACTTCTAAATGAGGGCGCACATGGAAGTAGTTCTCTTGTAGATTATGGTGAACTTGTGTGTTGTAGCAGTGCTTTGCTATTGAGAATGAGGTAGCATGCTAGCGTTAGCATGCTAGTGTTAGCCATAGCGTTAGCATGCTAACGCTACGAGCTAATGGTTGCGGTTAGCCTGCTCGTGCCGATTTTGAACAGCTCACCCAGAGACTGAAGGCAGGACACATTCAGAAACCGTATCTCACTCTAAACAGCATGGGTGGATTTTTTTCGAAGTTTGTATGTGTGGAAGCACCAGAGACACAACATAACACCCCAAATCCCAGAAAGTGTCATAATATGGGCACTTTAAATAACAATGAAATGCTGCGTCATTGACTTTAGACCAGGTTTTTGTTGGTCAATGGCGCCATCACTTTCCGCTGCCTCAAGATAGCAATACGCCCAGAATGCACCTGAACACACCTCCCTGTAAGACCATGCATTATTTTTTTTTTCTCACTGTCTTTTGTTGCTCTCCTTTATCAGCGTTTCTGCACTTCTATCGGTGGAAATCTGGCTTCCCTCCAAACTACAGAGGAGTACGAGTCTATCAGAGAGGTGATTCAGCTAGTGACTGGCACTGACACAAACATTTGGGTCGGAGGCTACGATGCAACAAAGGTGAGTCCAACCTTTCTTTACAGTACATGCTGTAACCAGTCTTTGAACATAACCGTAACACAACAAACTAAAATTTATAAATTAAGGCTGGATCTGAAACAAACAAAATAAATCTCCATGAAATTCCAAGGCAAATTCCACGCAAGTATACTTATTGTAGCAATAAACCTTTTTTTAAATCTGATTCTGCAATGAAGCTTCTGTCCATGTGGTCCAAAATGTTGAAATCTACGATCTGAGGTAAAAAAAAGAGATACTGAAATATAAAGTCTACTTGTTCTACATTGGGGGGGGGGGTGAGGCTACGTGCAGGCAAAAGTGGCCCAAATCTTTTTTTTTTTTTTTCAATGTGGCCGCAGTGTGAACAACCAAGGAGGATTTGATGCAACTTTTACGTCAATCTACATCGACATTTGTCACAATTATGCGCCAGCGGGAGTTAGCCGTAGACACAGACAGTAACATTAAAAACTTGACTAGGCCTACAACATGGAGAACAGTGATGGAGCAAGTCAATGGAGGGAGAGGGAGGTGTTAGACCTCATTAGTGTATGGGGAGAGACTTCAATTCAATCAAAACTAGAAGGATCATACCGTAACCGTCTCCTCCTCAGCACCTGCTCATTAATGTTACGGCTGCCATTACACAAACATTTTGAAATAAAAAATGATAATGCTGACTTCCTCCATAACCTCCCTAACTTTAGTGCAACAGCGTGCACTAAGTGTGTCATTGTTATTATTCTTTTGCGCATGCGGGTCAGTTGGAAATCACAAACAGTTCACACAGGAATCAGATATAGGCCACATTTTAAAGGGTAATGTGAACAGCCAAACAGAAAATCGGATCTGAGCAAAAAATCCGAATTAAGCATTAAGACTTGCGGTGTGAACGTAGTGACACCGCCGCATCAATCACTTTTGGCCGCCACCAATGAAGCTCCAAAGCACAAAAAATGGTATTTGGGACAGTCCTAGTATAATTAAGTTAAAGGCTATGTAACTTTTTCTTTCAGGATGGTGTGTGGCTGTGGAGTGATGGTTCCAAGTTTGACTTCACAGGATGGGGCAAAGTGGAGCCCAACGGCCAGGCAAAAGAGAACTGCATGGAGATTAACTTTAACGGTAAATGTATTATCTGTTAATAGAAAGAAAAAGGCTCTTTTGTAACTTCTAATGTGCTGTAACCCAACATCATTACATTTTGTTTCATTTATACATGGTATTTATTTTTTTTTATCTTTTGAAATGTGCTATCATTTATGCAACAGTGAAGCATTTTATCAGTTTTGGAGAGCGCTATATAAAGACAGTTTGACTTCCTTAGTTGAGAAAAGGGAAACAATGTCAAGGTGAAAACTAACTCTTTATTATTGTCCCTTTTTTAAATCTGTCTACAGAACAAGATTATGTCAACGACACGATTTGTAGTCTGAAGAAATCTTTCTTCTGTTCCAAACCCCTGTGAAGACGCCCGCCGTGAGCTGACACAAATGTCATGATGATGTCACATCGCCACTGATGTCACTTCTACCAGGACGTTGAGCCTCGACGACGTCACTGCTGGAAGATCTATTGACAGTTCAGATTTGATTTCAGTTTGATCAATAAATAAATATATCCTGTTCAGCAATCTGCCTCACTCCTTTTATTACCATCTCAAGGCCATTTTATGCTTTTGCATTGAATCAACGGCATACCCCCGCAGACCCCTCTGCATCTACGCCGTAGCCTGGCGTGCACCTCTCGAAAAATGTAACTACATGGCTTGGTAGCGTTGCATTTCCCCCGACTCATTTCCTGGTTCTCCTTCTCCATAAACAACATGAAATCAAGGAGAGGATTAACTTCTCCTGCTCCAGATTTCCCACCGTAGTCACAACAGAGGAGACACTTTCTCTCACTATGACTAGAGTCACTACTCACTCTGCACCTAATCGCCATCACTCTCTCACTGATCCCTCGCTCTACCACACACATATGCCGTCTTGACGCATCACACGCTACTTATGCAGGCTACGGCAAAAGCTCTGCGTGAAGCCTCCGCAGAAGCATAAAACGGCCTTCAAACACCATCAATGTTTCTATCAAACACTAAGGGCATTTTCACACCTACCTCATTTGGTTTGGACTTTTCAGTTTGATCCGAACCAAAATTACAGATGTAAAACCTCCCCCGGACCATACTCCGGATCAAAAGACCAAATTTTGGTTCGATAAAAAGAGGTGGTCTCGGTCCAGACCCAACTGAACCATGGTCCGGTTCGTTTATAGTGTGAAAGCATTTTTTTGGATGGTTCTGACTTTCGGACCAAATACAAGAAGCTCTGGCAGGCTCTCCTTGTGTTACAAGACCGGGGAAGCTCCTTTAAGGAATAGCTCGGTGCTTAGTGTGTAGGCTACATGAGAGAGTGACGGTGAATGGACTCAGAGCAGACAGCTGTCGGCTATCAGAGCTGAGAATACATCAGCAGTTTATTTAAGTGGTAGTAAATGTACAGTGTAGGTTTCCGTTTGTCTCTGAATAAATTCTCCAGAAAGAAAGTTCCCGTGTCTTTGTCGTGTGCTTGTGACTTACAAAGACACATAACAGCTACAAGTGTATGCACTATACAGGATTTACCCTATTATACTTTATCGACAGGAATTTATAGGTCAAACAGCCACCCACTAATAGTCTACGTATAAACAAAGCATCAGGCTGTCTTTGAGATTTCACATGAACAACGGTTAAAGTTACTCAGGCTAACGAAGAATACCATAATTCCTCCGTTCAATTAGGCCTAAGCGATGCACCCCAAGCTTCCATCCTGTTTTAGATTAGGCCGATTAGATTCAAGATTCTAGATTTACTTTATTGTCACTTTCATGTGTACTTCCATACATACAAAAAAATGATATTGTTCCCCCAGCTTGTGTCAGTATAAAACAAGGAAATAAATAGAATAAAAACACATAAAATACAGCATATAGACATATAGGAGGAGCTTGGGCACAGAGTATTAAAGTGCAGTGGAGAGTAGCAGCTTGTGCAGAATAGCAGCACAGTATGTAAAGTGCAAGTGCAATGCAGTCATGTGTTTAGTCCAAACAGAGTGTAGTTCAGGCAGGTAGCTGCACAGTAGGGAAGCATGGTAGTGGGAGGGGGCACAGTCCATTTAACATCCTAACAGCCTGTGGAATATAGCTGTTCAGCATCCTGCTGGATCTGGAGTGGAGGCTGCTGTATCTTTTCCCAGACGGAAGGAGGGAGAAAAGGCCGTGGGAAGGGTGGGAAGGGTCTTTTATGATGTTGATGGCCCTGCAAGCACACCGCTGGTTGTATGTCTCCAGCAGGGAGGGGAGAGAGGCGCTGATGATCTTGCTGGCTGTCTTTACAATCCTATTCAGTTGGTGTTTCTCAAGGGCCTTACAGCTGCCAAACCAGGAGGTGAGGCCATATGTTATGGCAGATTCAACAGTGCCTCTGTAGAAGGTGGTAAGGTGGATGGTGGGTAGACCTGCCTTTTTCAGACACTGGAGGGAGTGGGGCAGCTGGTGGGCTTTCTTGACAATGGCCGTGGTGTTGGCAGAGAAGGTTAGGTCATCTGCCAGGTGGACCCCCAGGAACTTGATGCTGTTGACTCTCTCCACAGCGGCGCCACCAATGGTCAGTGGCATGTGATGGTGTGTTAACGCCCTCCTGAAGTCAATAACCATCTCCCTTGTTTTGTCGACATTTAGGTGGAGGTGTGTAAGCTGCGCCATGATGTTTGCTCCTCTACCTCCCTCCTGTATGCAGACACATCATCATTGATGATCAAACCCACCAGTGTCATGTCGTCAGCAAACTTTATGATATGATTGGTGTTAAAACGGGCAGAGCAGTCATGGATGAGCAGGCTGAACAGCAGGGGGCTCAAGACACAGCCTTGAGGTGACCCTGCGCTCACCAGGATGGTTTTCGAAGCCGTCTGTCCACCCTGACTCTCAGCTGTCTCTGCAACAGGAAGTTAAGGGTCCAGCTGCATGTGCCAGAGTCTACCCCCAGATACCTCAGCTTTTCCACTAACTGTTGTGGAATTATAGTGTTAAATGCTGAGCCGAAGTCGATGAAGATTAGCCTGGCATAGGTGTGACAAGGTGAGATGGAGTGCAGTGGAGATGGTGTCTTCAGTTGAGCGGTTAGCTCTGTATGCAAACTGCAGCGGGTCGAAATCTGCAGGGAGATGGCCCTTGATGTGCTACAGGACAAGCCGCTCAAAACATTTCAGGCCCTATAACGATCTATGCGCACGGCGTGAAGAGCCTGGCACAGGTGCGTTTAGGGCGTGTCCAAATCCACTTTTGCTAGTTTGACGGCAGAAAAAAGGGTCCGCATGGTTCTAAAGGGTTGTACTTAGTGTCTTCATTAATCAGAGGTGTGTTTTGGGCGTAACATGCAATAAACCAATCAGAGATCATCTCCCATTCCCTTTAAAAGCCAGGCGCGTTTGGACCTTGGAGCATTGCTATTATGATGGAGGATTAGCACCGTAATATTTTTATTTGTAATCTTTTGCATGTGTGTGTGCTGCTGTGTGTCCCTGTGTGTGTAACAAGCATAGTGTGCTCGCACTGTGCACGAGCCTAGGCACATTTTACTAATTTGCTGTTAAAATAAATAAGGCAGGTGGGCACCACACGTTGAATGAGCGAGATGTTGAAGATATTTCAGCTGCTCAGGACACCCCTTCACCACACACCCAGGGATGTTGTCAGGCCCAGCAGCCTTGCGTGGGTTGATGCTGGCAAAGACTTTTTTTTTTTATCTTGGTGGCTTTCACCTGGAATACCTGCTTCATCATCTATACATTTGTTTATGTAGCCGATTACAGACTCAGTGTATTCTTGTAGATCAGAATGCAGAATGTTGTTAATGGCCTCCAACGTTTATATTTTTCTACATAAAATATAAACGTGGCACCGCAGCGCCACCATGTCTTGATGCTCATGGCAAGAATAGCATGTATAGTTATCTTTATTGAAGTGAAAATTGCAATTTTACACATAATAATCCACGATGATCACATAACACAAAACTGAACTTGTACGTCAAAATGACACACTGTCAAAAAATGTTTTCACAAATCATGTTTTCAGGGGAGCCCTTGTCTTATTAAGGGGAGCCGAGCTCCCCCTAGCTCCCCCATAGTTTGCACACACACACACACACACACACACACACACACACACACACACACACACTCACTCACTCAATTCCACAGATGGAGACAAGGTGACCAAAGCTCCCCCGTAGTTTGCACCCTGCACACACACACACACACACACACACACACACACACACACACACTCACTCACTCACTCACTCACTCAATTCCACAGATGGAGACAAGGTGACCGTCCTGCGGCGACGACAGTTTAGAAGCCTAAACGACTAACGTTAGTTTAGAAAAAAGAGAAGGTAGAGAGAATTCTGGCAGGGGAGGATTTTCGGCACAACAATGCAAAATAACGTTAAACCCCTCCGGCTTTGTCTTTAATGTTTGCTCACTGTCTGGCATTACTGTTGGTTGGCACTGGTACGTTCAAACAACGAGCGCTTACCATTATAGCTAACTTAGCCCTGTAACTGTTAAACTAGCTGTTGGTGCTAAAACTAAAAACAAATCGCTTATTATACCACTAAAAAGGCTCAAAATATCACCAAACTTCAACGGTAGCATAATGAGGGTCCCTAAATGTAAACCGAAGCATTGAGAACATTTTAAGTGTACAGACAGTTTATTAAAAAGATAGATTATAAAGTCACGTTCTCGTATACAGGCGGCCGCCGTCTTGGGAGCTACTGTCTTTATAATCTATCTTTTTAATAAACTGTCTGTACACTTACAATGTTCTCAATGCTTCGGTTAACATTTAGTGACCCTCATTATGCTACAGTTGAAGTTTGGTGATATTTTGAGCTTTTTTAGCGGTATAAATAGCGATTTGTTTTTACTTTCCCTGTGCCCCAAATACTAGCATTGTAAGCTAATCAGCGGTCCGCACTAGCTTGTTTCAAGCTACAAACACACTCGATTAGCATTAAAACATGTCCCAGAGAGCGATCGAGTGGGAGTTGGTGGAAATAAGGAGTTAGGGTTAGAGTTAGGGTTCATGTATCATGACAGTGTCATGATACATTCAGGGATAAACAACTTTTCTGCAAAAAACACATGTAGTGGGAATTTGTCTGAAATAAGGCCCTAAGGCCTGTCAAATGTTTACCAGAACACAAGGATCAATCTGAGATGAAGACTTCAGTTAAGCAAAGTTTACTGAGTCCAGTATAAGAGTTTCAACACAGCTGTGGGTTCACAAAAACAGAGTCTAAGTTTCCCCTAGCAACAGACATCAAGTCGGAGCCCGGTCCACCAGGATCTCGGTTCGAATGAACTCCGATCTAAGCTTTCCCTCTGTCTTTATTCTCTCCTCACATGGGGGTTTCTTCTAGTTTCTAGACAGAAACTATTATTTTCACAATCACACACACCACTGTAAGTACCAAAAGGCTGTATCTGTACTCTACTGGAGTATTATTTTTTTTCTCCTACTTCTGCTTTTACTTGAGTACATATTTTCGATGAGTTTGATACTTTTACTCTGATAAATTCTTTATGTGCTGCGTCATTACTTGTTAGGCCTACTGTTGTGAATTCCTCACGCTACGGAGACTGTGTAGGTTACAGTGTGTGTAGTTACGGCTACGTTAGTTACGTACGCTAATTACATAAGTTACGTAAGAAATCCCCGAGATCGCATCGTGTTTCTATTCATTACGGCGGTTGCCTGTTTAGAAGTCAGAGACGATGTAAGTTTGTACTCTTTCTATTTAGCTATTGTTGCAGCAGATGAAGCTGTTTCTGAGTTGTCTCAGTCTGTAATGAGTACTGAATGTTAACCGTTTGACCCTGTGATGTGGAGCTGCTAGTTTATCTGTATTTTGCTAGCTTGCTAAGTCATCACACTTTACTAGCTACTGTGTGATAAGTTTTTTGGGGCTTTAATCGTTACTATGCTGGAGAGGATGTTCATTTTACTTGCACAGTGTGATAATTGTACATTTTATTTCAGTATTTAATAACCCACTGTTGTATCAGATAATAGTAGTTATAACAGCTGTGACATTAATGTACCTTTTTGGGTTTATTTCAGAAACTTCCTTCATATATCCAGCAATATGTAGCTTGTGACTGCCTGTAACGCACCATCTTACTACCAAGTAAAAAGTTGAACTCCACCTGGTGACTCGTGCTCTCTGATAGGAGCCCTGAAGCAGCTAATACACATCAGCCAGCATTCACAGGGTTAAAATCCCAACAATTATAAAAATGTTACAAATCATTCCTTGCACTGCTGCTACAGCAAAAGGAATTGTGAGTGTCCTTTAGGCTAAACATTTGAATTAATATAAACAATATGATATTCAAACTGTTGACTGCTTCCTACATAACACAATACTTGTACTTTTATTTTCAGTACTTGAGTAATACATTTTAAAATAAACTACTTGCAATACTTAAGTACAAAGCATGTTGAATACTTTAGTACTTCCACTTAAGTATGGTGCTTAAAGAGCACTTCAACTTCTACTCAAGGCACTTTTTTTGAGAGAGCACTTGTACTTTGACTCAAGTATAGGTCTCTAGTACTTTATACATGTCTGCTGGTACACAATGCACTCTTATGCCATAAAAGGCTTAAACTATAGTTAAAGGCTTAAGCTTAACCTTCTATGCGTCAGAGACATTTCCTTGAACGACTTCCTCAATGACTGCACACAGCTAATATTCTACACACATCAAATACTTTTTTTTTAAAAAGACGAGCCAGTGACAGAGGATGAGAGTCAGTAGTCATGTCCATTTACTGTCATTGCATACACGTCGATACAGAGAAACGAAAACAACACAAAACTAGGGATGAACAGAGAGAAAAACAAAAAGATACAAACAGCAAAATTCTCTTTCCTTCACCCGTGTTGTTACACAAACACAAATAAAAGCTTCTAAATCAAATAAGCAGCTGCACTTTTCTCAAACATTAGATACAATTATTAGCGCCACACACCCTGCCGCACTGTTACTTTAGTTGGCACATCGAGACACAAACGGCAACAAATTCAAAAAAGATAATGAAATCAGTGTGAGGTCCTGCTTCGTCACACTGAAATGATATCATTCTCACAATCACAGACGTCGTCTACGTAAAAACTAAGAGAAACCTTTAAAGCCCCCCAAAATGAGCTGAGTTCACGTTTAGCTCGATTTGACTCAATTTTATGTTTTGAATGGTACATTGCTTCAACCTTGACTTACTTTAAGTTAAAGACACAGACTGACTGACACTTTCTCCTTTAATATCTAAAGAAAAAAACCACAAAAGGATGGAGGAAGTGATATTCTATATTTTTCTTATTGTACACAAATCCTGTAAAAAGATCCAAACCAACAATGAGGGCTTGTAGTTAACAAAAAAAAAAGGTATTTAGATCAGGGATGCAATTAATCCAGGATTCGGCTTCGGCTGAATATTGGGCTTTTTGACGGGGTTGGGTTTCTGCCGAACCTTAGAATTTTTTCCCAGTGAACCGAACCCTACGCTTGCACTACGTGCACTACGCTGGTCGACGTAATGACGGCGCCGTTGATTACGGGAAGGTGTTTACGTAGGTGGAGCGTTCAATGCAGCAGGCTGTGAGAAAGTGGAAATGGAACTCGTGAGCAGAAAAAGTGTAGTTTGGCAGAACTTTCAGTCAAAAGAAGGCCATTCAAGTCCAGCTACATGTTCAATTTACAATGCTGATTAGTCTGGTGGTGGCGAGGACCCTAAACTATACACAACATCACCGCTGTTACAACATCTGGTATGAAACATCCGGAAGAATACGAGTTGTGCATGAAGGAATCTACAGACAGCAGCCAAAATGCAGCAACTTCAGGTACGGCAAAGGAAGGACAGTCACTGTTTACTTCATTAATGAGTTTACTGTGTTCATGGACTGAGGATGGGACGAGGATTCAGTATTCGGTTTCGGCAGAATCTTAACCAGTGGATTTGGTATTCAGCCGAACCCCAAAAATCTGGATTCGGTGCATCACTAGTTTAGAGCCGGATGAACACCTTGTTGGTTTTGGTCTTTTCATGAAATATGTTGACAGACACTCATAAAAACCATAGAAAACCACCAGCCTTGTGCCTTAGCATTGATTTAACAGTCTTTACTGTGTCATTTTAGAAATGTACCGTATCATGATCCAGACTTATGAGCTCAGTCAACTCCAAAAAAAAAACGTTCAATTCAAATCATATGCTCACATAATTGCAGCCGTTTGAGATGTTTTTTTTTCTTTGGTACCTTATTTTTATCACAGAGTGTAAAGTCAGACTTCTAGACACATTCTCCGTGAGACCTGCAGCGGGTTTGGGGCGTTTAGAAGAGTCTCCCGAACTACAAGACGCTGAACACACGTTCCCAGTTTCCACTAGGCTGAAAGAAGAGCCCAATCACGTCTCTGCAACTCAAACAAAAAAAAAAGGAAAAAGAACATACAAGCGTGCAGACACACTAACAGACACACCCAACACATCCTATGTTAAACATTCGCTGGAATAAAAAACCCAAAAAATTACACAAAACTACATGTTTTTTTTTGTTGTTTTTTTTTTGTTTTTTTTAGAAAATTACAATTCAGAAATTAAAACTAGTAGAAATGTTGAGCGTTCTCAGATTTAGTTAATCATCAGTGTACAGAACAGTACTATGGCAGCGAGCGAGGGGGAGGAGGCAACTTGTTGTACAACTACAGGGGCAGATACAGGTAGCACTTCACGTTACCTTTATTCCAGTGTGGAAATGTTTTGACTTTAAAGGACAATTCCGGCGCAAAATTAACTTAGGGGTTAATAACAGATGTGTACCCACTCTGTCGCTCTCTGGGACATGTTTTCATGCTAATCAAATGTGTTTGTAGCTTGAAACAAGCTAGTGCGGACCGCTGATTAGCTTACAACAATTTATACCACTAAAAAGGCTCAAAATATCACCACACTTCATAATGAGGGTCCCTACATGTAAACCGAAGCATTGAGAACATTGTAAGTGTACAGACAGTTTATTAAAAAGATTATAAAGACAGTCACGTTTTCGTATACAGGCGGCCGCCGTCTTGGGAGCTACTGTCTTTATAATCTATCTTTTTAATAAACTGTCTGTACACTTACAAAGTTCTCAATGCTTCGGTTAACATTTAGGGACCCTCATTATGCTACAGTTGAAGTGTGGTGATATTTTGAGCCTTTTTAGTGGTATAGATAGCAATTTGTTTTTACTTTCCCTGTGCCCCGAATACTAGCGTTGTAAGCTAATCAGCGGTCCACGCTAGCTTGTTTCAAGCTACAAACACATTCGATTAGCATGAAAACATGTCCACAAGTGGGTACGCATTTGTTATTAACCCCTAGGTTGTCCTTTCACCACCGGAAAACTATTGTACTGACACAAAACTACCATTACTGTATCCTTTTACTGAGCAGTTAAGTAGCAGATATTGCTGTGTATTTTTGACTAAACACTAGGATTAGGGGTGTCACGATTCAACTTTCGAAGTTTAAGGTCACACACAATTCAATATAAACCTTTTTTTTCTCAACAGGGATGGCAATTCTGCAGTAAGAGCCACTAGATGGCAGAAGGGAGAAACACTGAGTTTCTCAGAGTTTACAAGGTGCAATTGAATGCACTATTAGTTTGATGAGATGCACATGAATGCACCATGGAGTCCCGTTGAAACCCACATGCTTTACCTTCGCTGTTTGATTCCATTACTCTCTCACGGGGAAGGCTAAATTTATGTTGCCACGCGGTGACGTCAGGGAAGCCAGTTCTTCCAGGTCTTCCAGGCTACCGCTAAGCTAACACTACCCTGTGTCTTTAGCTGCATGCTACCAGCCGGTAAGCTAACGTTACCCTGCGTCTTTAGCTGCATGCTACCAGCCGGTCTGTTGTTTTCTATGGACGCGCGCAAGTAGGCGAGGCTGGTGAGAGAAAAAAAAATACTGCAGGAACTGCTCATCCTGCTTTAGATTTTGAAATTGAGAGCAAAATCGTGACCCCCCCTGACTAGGATAAAACCAAAGGAAGTGTTACCCTGTTCTACCTCTTCCACACAGTTGGACTGCAGGACGGTCTTTCCCAGAAACAACCTCTGGCTTCTTGCTCTCATACACACCAATGCCTTGTTTTCTTTTTAAACAGCAGCAACTCTGTCTGCTTCTGGAAAACATTAAAACCAAATGACTGATGTTCTTATTAATTCCTACACTTTGTTTGTTGCTCTTAAAGTGTTTACTACTTCTGCCAGTAACCAGACAGATGTTCAAGGCTCTGCTGCACACTGGTCGTACTCATCAGGAGCTAAAGGTTGTTTATTGGACAACACCCAAGTTCATTGTGTTTCTCCTCCTTCTCTTCTTCCTCTACCCCCCTGGGTGTGTTTGTGGCCACCGCCGCGCAGCTGCAGCTGGAGCCTCCCTGCGAGGATCCTGGAGGCCGTCACACGCCGACGCAGCATCGGTTCTGGAAGAGATGCTCGACCACCGAGGAGTCGGCCAGCGTGGAGATGTCGCCCAGGTCCCTTTCGTCACAGGCGATTTTGCGGAGCACCCGTCGCATGATCTTGCCTGCGGAGAGCGGAGGGCATTGGTGATGATGCTGCATTTGTGTTTGTTGACATAGACTAACGCTTTGGCTGCATTGAACGTGCAACGTAAGAGGACTGTTCACGGAGCGGATGTGCCGCGGAAAGTATCTATTAACTGGCTACACCTGCTTCGCACACACACAGCGTAGGACTGTGTGATTCACAGGCGAGACGGAGAGCTTTTGATGTCAATTTTATTGTCCGCTGTTATCAAATGACGCAGGTGAAGGAATCAAGAAATAAAAACCGCCACTCTCAAAACCAAACTGCCGATACGCTTATTGACTAGGGGTGTGATGAGACCCTTAGATCACGAGACCGAGACGAGATTTTAACACCATTTTAAAGAAAACTTCAATTAAGAAATAGTCTTTACTCAGAGAACCAAGGTAACAATGTAACCAAGCGTTTCATGGCAGCAGTAAACAAGGAAGTAGGCTGCTCTTGTATTGATTTATAACCATTTAAAGACGAGGGGAGAACATTTCTCTTTGTTTAATATCATTAAAAGTAAAGTTAGGTGTGGCCGGATTGGCTCGGTGGGTGGAGCAGGCGCACATATACTTCGAGTTTTATGCCACGACGCAGAGGTCCAGCGTTCGAGTCTGACCTGTGACGATTTCCTGCATGTCTTCCCCCTCTCTCCCCCCTTTCTCACCTAGCTGTCCTATCCATTAAAAAAAAAAAAAAAAGAGGAAGAGAGCGATCTGCCGAGTTAGCGCCACACTGAACTGCACGCTGCAGTCCGTCTGTGTGTGTGTGTGTGTCAGGCGAGAGTGAGAGAGCATCCGTACCCTCCAACGTTCTAACGCTGGGCACTGACGAGTAGGGTTGGGTACCGAAACCTACGCAACCGGTAGGAATCGGAGCGGATTAGAACGCAAATTTCGGTTCCTCATTTCGGTTCCACTTAATGTGTCGACTGAAATATTTTCCCCCTGTCGCTCTGAAACGGATGTAAAAATGACGTGCCTCAGGTTTACTTATTGTATATTTAAGTACTTTAAAACGTTAATATATTGTTAAATTATACTAACTATAAAACAGCCTTTCTTTGATGTCCTTTTTCAGTTTTTCAAGAATCGGTTTAGGAATCGGAATCGTTTTGAAAGTACCGGTTCGGCATCGGAATCGTAAAGATCCAAACGGTACCCAACCTCTATCATTGACATTAAATCATTTCCTGTCTATCGGTAGTTTAATTTAAAGGAAATATAGACACTGTATAATCCATTTCTGTTTAAAAGCCTCATGTAAAAATATAAATAGAAGACTATCCTATTTTTACCATTGTAAAGCGGATCTACGTGGTGTGTACGCTCCACTTCCGCTGCTCTCGTGTCCGGTGTCGGCAGTTTCATTGATTATAGAGGGAGTGTAGTGTTGGAACAGCCGCTCCGCGTATATTATGTGTGCACTGTGGCCGGCCCGTAAAAGGACGACAGATAGTGGATTTTTAAAGGCCGGTATAATAACGACGGTTTGGAGCAGAAAAAAGCTGAATCTGCTTAAGTCCAATATCAAGTCATTTGAAAGAACTGTATGGAGTCATTGGGGTGCAATAAAAAGGAATAAATATGTAAAAGAACAAGAAAAAAAACAGAGATGAATTATAAGCATTATTATTTATTTGATCAGTTGTATCTTTACCAGATCTGGTCTTGGGGAGTCCTGGAGCATTCTGGATGAAGTCTGGCGTAGCGATGGCACCGATCTTCTCCCGCACTGTGAACACCACAAAACAACAAAATCAACTCAGAATCTGACTTCCGTGAAGTGTCACTGAAAACCAGGTATTACTATAGAATAAAAATGCCTCAAAAGAATAGAGTCTCCCGTCGCCACATAACGCTCACTTTTTCTTGCCCAAACTTAAGCCGACTCACAGTCACCTATTTTGGGTAACTGAACCACCAACTTCCGCTGACCTGACGGAGCACCATGCGGAGCACCGTAGCCGATGTCGCGGAGCTCTGTAGCGCAGGGGTCTCAAACTTGCGGCCCGGAGGCCAATTGAGGCCCGCGGGCTGATATTTTGTGGCCCCCCTACTTGACATCAAAATTTAGTGTCAGTGCGGCCCGCGCGTTGTTCTAAAACGCACCTTTTTGCTGAGTCGTTGCGTGTGCTGCGCTTGCGGGCGCGGCACTTACGGGCTACCATAGCTAGTCTCGTGACTGCAGCGTTTGTTGTCAACGGTTGTCAAGCTAGCCAACCGTGAAGTACCTGGGGAAGTATCAACGTTAGTCACTTGGTTGAAACGTGTTCCAGAGTGACGGAAAATATATGCCATCACCCAGTTCCAGTCACGTCTCTCTCAAAACGTGCCGTGAAGAGAAAGCACACAATTTCACAAAAGCACAGGCAATTTCAGTGAAAGTGGGAGACGGAATATTTTTTCTATCGAGCACAGGAGCACCCTTACATGTGTCATACGCACAGAGAAAGTTGCGGTGTACAAGGAATATGACATCAGACGTCATTACTCAACTAGACATGCTGAGGAGTATACAACATACCAGGGAGATGAGAGAAAGAACCGGGTCGCCAATCTTAAAAAATGTCTATTGAGGCAACAAGATTTATTTAAGAAAGCAAACAAAGAATACTTTTGTTGAATACTTGACGCGGCCCAGCCTGACCCACACTCTGCCTCGAGCGGCCCCCAGGTAAATTGAGTTTGAGACCCCTGCTGTAGCGGCTCAACACGTCTACTAACTGCCGCTGATATGACTGAGCTGTGACGGAGGTCTGTAGCGGCTTAAACAACTAGCAATTTTTTTTTATTACCACTAGCTACTACGAAGTAGAGCCCGACCGATAAAGGATTTTTAAGGCCGATATCGACACAAATATTTGGTGATTTCAAAATCTGATATTCTGATATATCGGCCGATATACTTTTAAAAAGAAAATCCAGAAACTCGTAACAAAACATAAACAGATTTCCCTAACATTAGTTATTTGTAGTTATTTATGAGTCCTCACAAAAATAATATGATAATGCAGTTTAAAAATAAACTTGTTTGTTTTATTGTCAGAACAGAACATCAAA
Organism: Sander lucioperca; assembly: GCF_008315115.2. NCBI lineage: Eukaryota > Metazoa > Chordata > Actinopteri > Perciformes > Percidae > Sander > Sander lucioperca. The sequence goes on from NC_050177.1 coordinate 5,325,260, forward strand.
ATATATTCAAGTTCTGATAAATAAAATGTATAAAAATACAAATTTAAGATATGAAATTTAAAGGGTTAAACACGTGTTGCCAGCAGGGACGCTGTAGAGCGCCCTCTGATGGACAAACTACGCAACGCCAACACTCAGAACATGGTTGAAGGGGGTTTTGTCCGTTTTTATTTAATTTTTTAAAATATTCATTTATCAGCCGTTATAAATGCCGATACCGATAGTTTGGAAAATGCCTAATATTGGCCGGCTGATAAACCATTAACAATGGTAGGGGAAACGTGGGCGCCGATTCAATTTGTATTGCGATTTTATTTATTGAGATTTTCTTTTCCTTCTTTAGCAAAAACAAAGGTTGAATAATACACTATATAGAGAGAATATATCATGAGACACGAGAAGAATGAACATCACATGTCAGTCTGACATTTATTTAATTTGTAAAGAAGAACATAACGTGGATCTTCTGCATTTTCTGCTATCGCTGTTTTGCTGGAAACAGATATGATGTAGTCGCCGTCAACGTTACCGTAGAAACAGAACATATTTAGGGGAATCATTGGTAAAAACAAAAACAAAAAACTCAATTCTAGGGAAAAGAATCGATTTTAAAAATTGTCACACACTAAAAAAAGTCACAATACATACGATTTTGGATTATTTTTCCCACCCCTAGACACAACTACATAAACTTTGGCAGAAATTGTTGGGAAAACTTTCAATACCATCATATCATATTCATATCTGTGCAGTGGGATCAGGGATTAGTGTTAATCCTCCTGTTGTCCTCGGGTCAAATGGGACCCATTTTCAAAAAGTTTTTAGATCAGAATTTGGGTTTCTTTCAACCAAATTGTCAAAATAAATAACGTGGATGGGTCCATAAAACGCTCTTCACAAGTAAAATAAATGATCAGATCACTTTTTATTGAATTTGGGGGAATTTATTAAATTTTATAGCATATGGAGAAAAACAAATTATGAAAGAATGTCGAAAAGAACAAAAACTTCGAAAGAATCACAGCAAAAATTAAAAAAAAAAACATCGGAAAAAGTGAAAAAAAAAAATTTTAAATGGCAAAACATCAGGAAAAGCGACAAAAACATTCATTAAAAATTTGATTTTTAAATTTTTACCCAGAAAACCAAAAGGTTGCATGGTCGACGGGAAGACAACACAAGGTTTAATTGTATAAATCTCTTTAATGTATTGGCGTTTCAGTGGAGACTCTTCCTCCCTGACAAAAATACATTTATAAACACATTTTAATGCACATTTCCCTAACAAAGTCTCTACCAACCTTGTTTTTTGAGCTCTGCCTCCAGCGTGCGGCTGTACGTCACTCCATCAGTGAGCGTTACGAAGCAGTAGAGGCTTTCTCCTTTGACAGGATGAGGTCTGCCCACCACAGCGGCCTCGGCGACCGCCTCGTGCTCCGCCAGAGCCGACTCCACCTCCGCTGTGCTCAGTAAGTGGCCTGGAAGGGACAAGAGAGCCACAATGGGAGGGTGGGTAAAGGCCTTTTTACAGTCGTCGTTCCTGACCTGTCGCGCGACAATGGGACATCAAAATGACGTCGATCTCGCTGGCGCGCCAGGATTTAAAGTGCGCTACGTCTATCACCCTCATTTGTTTCACGAGGATATTGAACTCACAATATTTATGTCTGGCGTTATTCAAAGGACGCACATTCCACCTTCTTTTTCTTCGTTTCTTTGCAAGCAGGCTCAAAAGCAGCTGTTCTTCCTCATCCATTGTCTCCAATATCATCTTAGCCACTGTTGACATTGATTGACGTCAATGCTGCTGCCAGTTCTGCCGTTGTTTACCTTTTTCTTCTTCTTCTAGTCCGTAGAAATATCAAAGTCGGTAGCCTTTCCTCATTAGCTCCACCTCTGTTCAGGAGAAGACTGCAACTAGTGTCGCGACCACCACGCGCGAGTATAAACAGTTACGGCGCTCCCATGACGTCACACTGGCACACGACAGGTCGGGAATGGCGAGTATACTACACGTTTAACAGATCTTAGAATGGAAATCTTCACAATTTATCACGGACAAAAAGTTATTTCATCAGTTTAGTTTAGTTCATTTCCATCACATAGATACACAACATCACATAAATGGTAAAAAAAACAAAAACTAAGTGTGACATTAATTCATACCGTGTCATCTTAACTCGTTTATAATCAATACTGACCTTAAAGGTTATTACACCTAGCCTTTTTACATTCTATTTTATTTCTATTTTGTTGTTAGGCCCCTCAGAATCTTATTCAATGTATTATTATTAATTTCTGTATGTTCTACACATATTACATACTACCACACAAATTATGTGAGGAAGACAAAATAAACAAAACGCATTCCTATTCATATACACATTGCTATTCATGCCTCACTTTTATTTTACAGTCTGCAACCATCCGATTTTCGACTTTATACATTATTTGCATTGTTCAGGAATATAGGAGCCACATGTTTCTCCTGTATGTTTATGGTCTCATTTATATTATTCATTGATGACTATATTATGCACTGATATTGTAGGTGGTGGGCGTGTTCACCAGTGGCCCGTATGGCTTAATCTGGCACATTTACCGTACATGTTGTACTCATGTTGATTAATGTGCGTTGTCCCTTTTAAAGCTACTTTGTGTAAGAATTTCTCCCATCTAGCGGTGACATTGTATGACAACCAACTGAATATTACTTTCTAGCCCTTCCTCCTACGGTGGCCGAACCCGAAATTAGCTCCTAGTATCTCCATCATTTACACGCAGCTGTTCTAGCCACTCCAATATTAACTTTGGTCTTGTCGCGTTGTCGTTTTAATTCTCTTTTTCGCTTCCCTGGCGAGTAATCTCCCCCTGGCATTCGTCACGGTGCCACGAAAGCACGAAAGGCGGAGGTATGTCCCTCTTTGGCTAATGTATTATAAAGATGGAGGTATGTCCCTCTTTGGTTAATGTATTATAAAGATGGAGGTATGTCCCCCTTTGGCTAATGTATTATAAAGATGGAGGTATGTCCCTCTTTGGCTAATGTATTATAAAGATGGAGGTATGTCCCTCTTTGGCTAATGTATTATAAAGATGGAGGCGCTACATGGCGGCCGTCATTCGAGCGACTCGCCCGTATGTATTCTGAATGATTCTGAATGTCAGATTCTACGCTTACGAGAATACTTTGATTAGTTGGTGGAAGTAATTACACATGAATGAGACATATTTGTGAAAGAACAAAGGGGTTTTTGCTAAGAATCAACTCAAAAAATTACAATGTAGGTTTAAAAAAAGAAATCTAAATCTAAAATCTATCTACCTTCCGCTCCTACAGTTAAACTCTTTTCTGGCGTTGTTTTTATCAAAAAAAGACAGATTACCAACAGACACACACCAAAGCAAAGGTTTATCCTAATTTAGGTGATCTAAATCAGACAGGCTCAGCGGTCGGTCTTACCGGAGACGTTGAGCATGTCGTCTATCCTCCCCGTTATCCAATAGTAGCCATCCTTGTCTCTACGGCAACCTAAACATAAAAGAAGTTAAGCTCAAACAAGTGACTGTAGTTTCACTGGGAGGTGATGGGAGTTCTTTCAAACTTAAAATAAAGAATAATAGACCATAAATCGTGTACACAAACATAACAAATATTCAAAAAAAGTAAACAATAATATTCGATATAATGAGATAATTAGATGAAATATGAATTAACGTGACACAAGTACAAGAAGCAGTCTAAAGATGTTGGAAACAGATACAGATTTAAAGTAATAAATACAACAAATAACATATGAAGGAAACAAAGAACTAAACAAAAGGAGATGGGGTCTCTCTCACCGTCTCCCGTGACGTAGTATCCAGGAAACTTCTTGAAGTAGGTGGTTTCAAACCTCTGCTGGTTTCCGTACACCGTCCTCATCACGCCGGGCCACGGCTGTTTGAACACCTGTTGGAACGCAGAAGATGCAGAAAGAGATCAGCATACACAACCAATCCGCTTTCAGTGGAGTTCAAGCCGCTCCCTGCTGGTCATAGATATAGATACCCTAACGTCAGAACCAACCGAGCAAAAAACTCATTCATTCCCATGGCAATAATCCAATTAAATAAGACGTGGGGAGGGGTATGACTGGAGGAGGAATATATGTGAAGTACTGTGCAGTAGTTTCACTTATTCATGACATTAGGTCTTTTAGGGAAGTGCAACACACTCCTTTTTACTGTATTATAGTTATTGATGTGTGTATGTTATGTGTTAGATAAATAGTGCTGGAGATGTCTGGTTCAATGTTTGTGTTGTGGTTTATGTGTCGATATGCCTGTACTGGGCATCAAATTGCCTCTCGGGGACATTCAAGTTTTCTAAGTCTAAGTCTGCACTTTTTAAGACCTTTATGAATGAAATGTAAGACCTATATCACGACATAAATGTACAACGCAATGCAGAGTCACAAACGTACTTGCAAGGTAAATAAATGTATTCAAATTGAATAGAAGCGACAGAGTAATAGTGATCTCTACATATACAGCGAATTATATTTGGACGAGCGAAAGAAAGAACTACAACAAAATAATAAAAATCATTTCAGTGAGCATTAGAGGCAGTGTTACACGGACATAGGGAAATTAAGACCTGTTTAAAGTTATTTAAGAGCTCGAACACCACACGTCAGCTGATTTAAGGCTGAAATTTTAGATTTTTTTAGACTTTTTAAGAGGTGTTGAGACTTTGGGTGATGTTTCCTGTATGTACATTGGGTGTCGCTGTGGTATTACCGGGGGCAAGGTTAGAAAGGTAAGCTCCACATTGTTGTCGGCAGGTGTTTGGCCCGGAAGGGCAAATGGTTTTTGACCGCTATCGCTGTGACACTGAACGCTGTGATGCTGGAGCACATTGACGCCAAAACCTTTGTTCAAAATGCTATTTTATCGTTTATGGATTTAACGCTATGGTGCGTAGTAGAGGGCTGCATTGGGATCGGGTCCCACGGGACCCAACGCAAATCTCGCGGGAGCGGGCGGTTTTAACTTTGCTGTGGGCGGGAGCGGGCGGCTAAAAAAAACACTGCGGGATTGGGATGTTGCCTGGAACCCCCCCACGCCAGCAGAAACCATAGATATACATATATACTGACTGAGTATATACTGTATAGGCCATCTATGAGCAGACACCAGCGTGTCTGAGCCTCCCAGGACGGGGGAGCTCCGAGCCAAGGCTCCGTCCACCGTCCGCCCGCTCCCTCATCCTCTGCTCCTTCCTCCTCCTCTCTCCCTCTCCTCTCTCCCTCATCCTCGGCTCCTTCCTCCCCCTCTCTCCCTCATCCTCGGCTCCTTCCTCCCCCTCTCTCCCTCATCCTCGGCTCCTTCCTCCCCCTCTCTCCCTCATCCTCTGCTCCTTCCTCCCCGTCTAACAGCAGCAATACCTGCCTTCTTTGCCTGCATCTTCTCCCTATTAACCTATAAAATTACGTGTTTTCTCAGACGGGAGAAGACACAACATCAATGCATCTCTATTACTGTGCGGGCATACATTTTTGAGTTTTGCGGGTGCGGGCGGGAGTGGACGTACACATTGTGGGAGCGGGCGGGAGTGTAACACACATGTTGCTGGTGCGGGCGGTAATGGTCAGAAATTTGCCGGGAGCGGGATTAAGAAAACAGTCCCGCGCAGAGCTCTAGTGCGTAGTTTCTGTCTCCCCCATGAGGATTTCTAAGTAATGACAACAAAACTGTCAGCGCGTCCACATGATACAAGCATTCCGTGATCGCGCACGTGACATTGTTGACTATCAGCCTTTAAGGTACTTCAGGTAATGTCTAAATTTTGGCCCCTCATAGCAGTTTGAAAAAGACATGGAGGACAGCCCCAGGACGTTACAAAAGCCCACAAATACACAAAAGTTAAAGTATTCATCATCCTTTCTCTAAATTATGGGTAAATGTGGCTGCCAAATAGGTCTGAGGGGGGTTTGGGGGGTTCTCCCCCAAGAACATGCAATGCATTCATCAATCACCTACTCGTCAGTCACCTATGGAATGATGCAGGTTGCACCCACATAGATCGAAGTGCTGCCCCCAGATGGTGCGCTGGTCAAATTGCGGTTGAAAAAAACTAAATAAAACGGATGACGAGTCGGACTAGGTCCCACGTGAAATTAAGACCTCCTTATCGTAAATTCCAGATTTCAAGACATTTTCAGAGCTTAAAAATCAGAAATTTTATTCAAGACGTTTCAAGACTTTTTAAGGAGCCGCGGGGACCCTGGTCATAAAGAGGGAAACACAGAAATAACAGTTGAGATTATTTCCTTTCTAAAGAATACTGACCAGGTATCCTTCACTCGCTCCCTCCAGCTCCTCTCCCGACTCATTCAAGACGGCCGGCACCACTCCGAAGAACGGGAACGTCTGGAGGACAGAGGAAAGAAAGATCACAAATGTGTGTTTTTATGAATTTTGTTCAACGAAAATTGTGTATTTATTGTCCTATATTTTACAGGGTTTCTGCATGTTTCACCAAGTCAAAATTAAGACTTTTTAAGACCTTTTTAAGACCTTTATTACAACATCAACTGAGCCCTAAATTCAGTTTTTTCAAGCCAAGTATCGCTAAACTTGCACTTCCCCATAGTTGAAGAATAAAATCCCTTTTTTTATGTAGGTGGTACAATCCGAAAGAGACTCACACCAATAACACAAAGCTGATTGGCTGCAATATAAGTTGCATGCTGGTCTCATTTGAAGTCGTAACACAGTGAATTATATTTGGACTACAACAGAAAGAACTACAACACCAGTGAATAATAATAAAAAAGAGCATTAGAGGTAGCGTTGCATGGACGTACGAAAATTAAGACCTATTTATAATTATTTAAGACCTAAAACACAATGCTTCAGCAAATTTAAGACTTTAAGATTTTTAAATTTTAGAGCTTAATGTGGTTTTTAATAGCTTGTATGTCTTTCTTCTACTTTTTATTAACAGTTTTTATTCATTATCTTATCCCTGTTGCAGTTCAAATGTCTGTAAAACACTCTGAAACTGCCTCATGTATGAGTAATAATTTTGATATATATATATATATTAATAAACAAAAAAAAAATAATATATATAGCAGAGTTTTTTGTGATTGTTTTGGGCTAAAATCCTTGATTATGAGGCACGTTTTCTTAAAAAATGCGATGGAATATGCGGGATATTTATGCAATTTTATGCGATTAAATTGCGGGAACTTGCAAAAACTGCGGTTTCATCGTGGCTTCATCGCGGGGTTTGCAGCTTTTCGATGATGTTCACGTCGCGTAATTACGTCACTTCATAACGTTCCCATGACAACAGGGGAAAACGGCTGCTCTTGTGTGAAGTAAACGCAACATTTTTCAACTTTCTGCTAAGATATATGTGACTTTTTTGCCACGAAAATGCGGGGATTATGAAATCATGCAAGCCCCGCATATTTTGCGCGGAAATCAGCAATTTATGCGGCGAAAGTGCGGCGTATTTGAAAAAATGCGGCCCTCCCGCATAAATATGCAGACTTTGGCTGATTGCGATCGCATAATCACGTTTTTTTCTGGAGGGATTGACAATTTTAAAGAACTACGGATAAAACAAAACAAAAAAAGTCACAAAATAAACATGGAGTGTGTTTTATTTCTACATCATTTACTCACAGCTGATCCCGGTTTCATGGGTGTGGCTGCAGGTAGAGGAGTCAACACATGTCCACCCTGAACAGACAGAAAACATCCAGTTAGAAATGTTTTTATCCACCATGGTGTGAGTAATCTGTCTCCAGCAGGGGGCAGCCGAGCCTGCAGTCTGCAATCACTGCTTCAGAGTGTGTGTGCGTTAAACATAGCTAATGGAGGGTTAATGTTATGCATTTTATTTTGCCAAAACAAGTTATAAAGATTGAAGGGAATGCTGTCCTTTCCGTAAATCTGTAACATTTATAGATATGAATATTAAAGGGTAATTTCTGGCCTAAAATGCCCAAAAAAATAATCTTAAAAAAAAGAAAGAAATTGGTCCAGTGTAACCCTATAGGACAAATGTGCCTCTGTTGTTGCCGCTGACAGGCTCGCATTATTATTATTATAAGTGTCTGACAACATTATGGAAAGGATCCCTACAGAGATAGACCTTTAAGATCATTTTTATTTAACCAGAAACAGCTCAGAAATTGTTAACGCCAAACTCACCAGACTGCATTTAAACAAACAGTACTTTTAGCGTGTATAGAGCCAGCATATAATCACATGTAAATGGGTGAATTAAGGGTTTATTTCAACCAAACCAGAGTGGTGATTGTTGGAACAGTGGAAAGATGAACCAAGACGGCTTTTGGTAGTTTTATTTTGTTTCTGTCGACTTTCAATGAAGTGTGTTTTACGATTATAAAATGATTGTTTATTTACATGGAGTCTGGTGGGTTTGGCGAGACTTTGGGGCCGTTTCATGTTAAACAAAAATGATATTTCTCTTTAACATAAATGTCTATCTTTGTAGGGATCCTTTCCATAATGTTATCAGACATTTAGAATAATAATCTGAGCCTGTCAGCGGCAAAAACAGAACTTTTAGTGGGTGGAAACTGTAACTGTAACTTACATTGTAGCTTGGTTTGTCTTGCTTGATACTGGACCAATTTCCAAGACTGTTACTTCCAACAGTCACTTAGACACAAAAACATAGAAAAATAGGGTCCAGGTTGGAAAAAAAATGAAGTTCCCTTTACTACAACTCGACTACAGGATGCCCCTCAGTGGATTTCGGATAACTCACAGTTTCTGTCTGCCAAAAGGTGTCGACAATTGGACATCTCTTCTCTCCCACCACACTGTAGTACCACTGCCAGGCCTCGGGGTTGATGGGCTCTCCCACCGTCCCCAAAACCTTCAGAGAATCTCGCTTATACCTGCAGAGAAGAAGTGATTTACCACAGAAACCATTAAAAATGCCTCCCTTGCATACAAAACATACAACAGTAATGACTAGCTTTACTGTCTAGAAGTTAGCTTGTGATGGTGAGAGACGACTCACTTCTGCACCGGCTCTCTGCCATACTTCATCAGCAGTCTGATGGCGGTCGGAGCTGTGTAGAACTTGGTTACGTGATATTTGTCCACAATCTCCCACATACGGCTCACATCCGGGTAGGTAGGCAGGCCCTCAAACTGAGACACACACACACACACACACACACACACACACACACACACACACACACACACACACACACACATACATTAATACACACACACACACACACACACACACACATTAATACACACACACACACACACACACACACACAGACATTAATACACACACACACACACACACAGACACACATATACATTAATACACACACACACACACATACATTAATACACACACACACACACACACACACACACACACACACACATACAGACACACATACACACATATACACATATACATTAATATACACACACACACACACACACATTAATACACACACACATACATTAATACACACACACACACACACACACACACACTAAAAAATACTGGGTTATTTTATTAACCCAACCACTGGGTCGAGGCTGGTTAACCCTGTATTATGTATATTCAACCCATATTGGGTAACTTTCAGTAACCCAGTTGTTGGGTTAATGGTTTTGGACTGTTCCTCAATCTTCCTTGATCTGAATAACCCAACCAGTGATCATTTTAACCCAGTGGTTTGGTCACCTTCAAGTTTGGGTTCCCTCCTTTTTCTTTTCCTCCGAGGCGGGAGACCACTTCTGGAAACGCTTAAGGTTTGTCATTTCTCATTTTTTAGAACAGTACCTCTGTCTTCGACAGAAACATGAGCTCACTAGTTGTTAGTAAGTCATTCTTTTCATAACGGGACAAGCCTGTATAACTTTACTTTACTTTGCCGAAAGCAACCGTTACTGCCCCCTCTAACGGCTACCACTGATGCTAATTAAGCAAACAGCTAGCAAGCTAGCAAGGAGCCTATGCTTACTACAACATTGCTTGCAGTCAAACAGCAGACTTTAGCTCCGGTTACTGGTTACTGACTTGATCTTGATTCATGGTGGTCTACACATAGGCTTGTAATATCCACACTTAGTCAGCATTGCCGGATACGAGTAGCATTTTAGCTCTGATAATCTATTTAGCAACAGTGATTTCTAGCTAACTATGACTCATGCATGCTATAAGGCTAGCGCAAGTTCAAGTATGATAGCGCTAATGCTAGCTAGTTGGCTAATGTTGTAGCATGATACCTAAGATTTAACTGGAGAATATTTCTAATTCTCTGAGGCAGTGACACATAAACAGTGCTGTTATACCCAGTGTGTGTGTGTCTGGGGCAAATCACGAGACAATATCACTATGATATGAGGTATTATAACGTTTTAAAAAGATTGCTAATGCTAACCGCTAGCTAGCGCTAATTGCTGACTCATGCTGTAAGCTAGCTAGTAGTAGAGCTAATAGCGAAGCATTGAAGGTGCATTGCACGCATTCTGTTGATAAAGTAATGTGTGTTTAGTGTAGTTAACACACTTTGATTGTAGAAATACCACTACACTGTTTTAAGTGATTATGAAAAGACCACTAGCTAGCTAGCTACATGGCAGTAGATTACAGCAACTTCGTTATATTTTCACTAAATAGATAGCTAGACAGACAGACATACAGACTGCAAAATACACCTCCATACATTGATTGAACATTAACAGATCTTGTTCTTCTCCCCTGTAGCGATTGAATATGGATGACTTTGTTAAACTAAAGTTACCAGAATGGCAACTTCTGGAGCTGATGGACCATTTTGCAGGTAAATGTTATATTGTTGTACTATAGGCCTATTATTAATACTGTTGAATATGTCAGCATTAAAAAATTAGCTACCCTATCCTCATGCATCCCCAATGAAATTATAGGCTACACAATACTCCATTTTATATAGATGTACAACATCTTGACATGTAAGAGCATTATGTAAAATAATCTAACACTGTGTGTGCCACTGAAGACCATGCCTCCCTAAACAGAATCACATTTTGATTACCCATCACCTGTGGTCACCATTGTAGGTCCCTGAAACACCATTTTGATAGTGACAGAAATTCCTCCACTATAGAAGGCAAACAATTGGCATGAGGTTTTATTAACCTTACCATGGCCACAGAATTTATAGTTTAGCTACCTCTTATTTTACCACTACTCATCTGTCTACCATTGTGCACAGCAATACTTTAAATGTAATTTTCTTATTAAAAAATGTGCTGGGGTCTCTCTCTCTCTCTCTCACACACGCACACACACTCCATGTGCAGACACGGTCTTTGTCACAAGGTATAACATATAACATAAACATAATCCTAAGATTTGAATATTTGGATTTGTGCATTTTTTGAGCTATAAGCTACTCATCCGATAAACTATGATAATACTTAAGTCAAACCATTTTCTTTCTTTACAGGCTCCAGAGACTACATTTCCCTGATGGTTCTGCCAAGCCTGATGCCACCTGCAGTCTTCAGGATGGGCCTGAAAGACCGTGAGGTCTACAGTGTCTGACGCCATGAAGGCCTTCATCGATCTTAAGCCTGTGTGTATTCCTAGACTCACACAGCCCCTTAGATCTAGTGATGCAGGTCTTGTAATTGTAAAATCTGTTAGAAAACATTAGCTGTCAGTCTTTGTCATTCAAGTACTTGATTTGTGGAATATTATTATTTGCAGGTCGGAACAAACATGGTGGAGTACCTTCAGGCAGCAGACCAGACCAGGCCGTAGCCCTACACCCTGGTGTTGGGAGGAGAGGAGTGCTGCTCACAGCCATCCACCGGTCTCAGTGGGCCGGCCCTGGAGCAGGACAGAGAGGTCCAAGCTGGACATGTTTGTTTCAAAAGTTTTTATGTGTTCAATATCAATTTCCCAAAGCAGTGTTTCTCTGCTTGGCATTTCCTCCAGGAGGCTGTCTATGGAATGGGGGGGAGGGGGGGGGGCATTTGAGTTTTGGAAATTCTCATGTGATAAGGGAATTCTCTCTCTCTGCCTCTCTCTCTGTCTCTCTCGCTGTCTTTCTGTCTCTCTCTCTCTCTCTCTCTCTCTCTCTCTCTAATATTTAGGAGGAATATAAGGAGGAAATTAATTATTGTTAATAATTGTTGCTTGGTATTATTATTCCAGTTATTTGATACACATTTTGAAATGAGGTAGGGGTAATGTGGCCCCATGCATTTCTTTTTTGGAAACACTCATGTGATAAGGGAATTGGGCATGTTATTGTTATTCCAGTTTTTCAGTTTTTCTCTTTAAATGAGTAAATTAAATATTGTTCAATAAAATCAGTGACATTAATGAAGTGTATGCATTGTGTATTATTATTATTATTAAAAATATAGTAATTTTATAGATTAAAGAATAACTAAATGAATGGGTCAAATATCAACCCAACAAGGGGGTCAGTTGAACTCATTATTGGGCTGGTGGGTCTGACCCAGTAATGAGCTGCATTAACCCAACGTTGGTGTCACAATGACCCAGGTTTGGGTTTGTTGGAGCAACCCTTCTACTGGGTTAAAATTTCAACCCAACTCAAAAAGTCAAATCAACCCAGGATGTGTTCTGTCCTATATTTACTTAAGTCAAACCATTTTCTTTCTTTACAGGCTCCAAAGACTACATTGCCCTGATGGTTCTGCCAAGCCTGATGAAACCTTAAGCCTGTGAGTATTCCTAGACTCACACAGCCCCTTAGATCTAGTGATGCAGGTCTTGTAATTGTAAAATCTGGTAGAAAACATTAGCTGTCAGCTGGTCAGAGTCTTTGTCATTCAAGTACTTGATTTGTGGAATATTATTATTTGCAGACCAGACCAGGCCGTACCCCTACACCCTTGTGTTGGGAGGCGAGGAGTGCTGCTCACAGGCATTCACCGTTCTCAGTGGGCCGGCCCTGGAGCAGTTTGTTTCAAAAGTTTTTATGTGTTTGATATCAATTTCCCCAAGCAGTGTTTCTCTGCTTGGCAGTTCCTCCAGGACGCTGTCTATGGAATGGGAGGGAAATATATAGCAAGTAACACTGAGATTCTATGGCTTGCATACTTCAGGTGTTCAGCTGTTATTTGGTCAAGACCACACGCTTTGTTCACTGCCAATTTCTCAATATCAGGTCTAATGACCACAACAATTATTAATGATATCACCAACATGATATTCAACAATCTCAACACAGTTAAAAATCTCTCTAAAATATTTCCCCCACATAACATAAAATACTTATTTTATTCCTTTTCTCCAACATTGTGCCATGCTTAGAAACTTAACTTAATAACATAAACTTATATATGGATAAAATGCATTTAGATTCAGATTTAGATTGATTTAATTGTTTTTTTATTGATAGTAAATCATACTTATTGATTGCATGCCGGATCGGATGTGGGACTGTGGGAGAACCGGACACACCTGGAGAAAACCCAAACTTATACGGGGAGAACATGCAAACTCTAAGAAGATAAGGAAGAACTCCCCACACGGGAAGAAGAAATCTGGGGAGAGATCACCTCTCAGATGGTTGGGAGAATTATAGACGGATGGGGTATTAGCAGTAGCAATGTGTAGCGATATCACATCTCTACAGATGTCTACAGACTAATAGAAATACAGATAAGGATGCAGAGTTGAGGGTTGGTGGGATAGTTTATGCGAACATCCGGAGGAATCTTTTCCAGAGAGAAGTTTTTTTCGGCCTAGTGTTGCCTTTTTGTTGCCTTGTTATTGGCTCCTCTTGGTCGTCAACCTCGTCTATCACATCGCTACCTGTTTTCTCCTGCAGGGTGTTTTGAATGCTGAGCGACTGGAGGAGACGGGTTCTCTCCTCCTGCCACTGCAGCCGCTGACTCTCCAGGTTGCTAAGTGTCTGGGCCAGTTGATCCTTCAGCTCGTTCTTCTCTCTCTCCTGGGCCAGGGATACTTCCATTTCCTTTTGTCTATGAAGAGCCTCCTCCTCCTGCTCCAAGTTACGGCGAGTCTCTGCCTCAGAAACCCTCTTAGACCTAATCTGGACCACCAGGTCAGTGATCTTTTTCACCTTTTCCACTGTCACTTCCTGCGCTTTATTTAGCTCCTTCACTTCAGCTCTCAAAGCTTTGTTTTCGTCTTTTAGTTTTTTGTTGTCGCAGCTTGCCTGCTGGAGGGAAGATCTTAAGGCTTGGGTCTCTTCTTTTAGTGTGTTGAGCTCTGGGACGACAGTCATGGCGTGCTGGGAGGAAGCCTCCACCTCATCACAGGCCTGAGTGGTGTGTGGCGCTGTGCAGATATTTTTCTGCTGCATAAGACAGCTCATAAAATCACTGGCTTCATCCCCACTTGCCATAGCTTCACTCGAAAGTGCTTCTGAAAGTTGGCAGAACTGTGAACTAGTCCAGTGAGGTTTCCGATTATCACCGACCCTCCCGGAGCGTTCTTTTGGAGAGGTTGGTGTCCAAAGTTCTTTCTGTTGAATTGGGCCCTGTTTATAATCATTGGCTTCAACTATACCAGCCCAAACCCTAGCCAACTGTTCTTGCTTAGATGTACGGTGAGGTTGTGTTGCACTCCAAGAGGTTTTTCTCAGGACAGGGCCCGTTGTCAGGTCGCTGGCCTCACAAACCTGCTGTGCAGCACCTGAAGGTGTATTCGCTTGTAGTGATACACGCTCGGGTGGAGCATCCGTGGATGTAACAGCCTGTTGTGGTTGGCCCCCTTTCACTGTCTCGGTCTCTTTAGTGAGAATGGTTGTGGGTATGGTCTGTAGTGATACACGCTCGGGTGTAGCAGAAGCCTGCTGTGGACCCACCTTTATGGTAATTTCCTGCTGTAGATCCTTCAATGTAACAACCTTCACGGGTTTTGGTGTAGCTCCCTTTAGTGGCACGTCTTTTGGTGTAACGTTAGTAGTAGTACGTTTTGTAGAAGCTACCTTCTGGGGAGTATCTTTAGGAATAGCACCAGCTTGCAGTGGAGAAAACTTGGGTTTAGCAGCTGGCTGTGGAGCGTCCTTGATGGTAATTTCCTGCTGTAGAAAAATCGTCCGTTTAAGAATCTTCATTGGCGCAGGTTTTGTTGTAGCTACCTTTAGTTTAGAGGCTGACTGTGGAGCATCAGTGGATGTAACAGCCTGTTGTTTTTGGCCCCCTTTCACTGTCTCGGTCTCTTTAGTGAGAATGGTTTTGGGTGTGGTCTGTGGAGGCCGTTTCAATGCAGCAATAATAGCCTCGTCATACGTGAAAAGCCACTCGTTCAGCAGGATGTTTTTATGCCCTTTATTCTTGCCTTTCTTGTTTTGTTTAACTGTGGAGTTATCCATCGTAAAGAGTAGGCAGTCTGGTTAATGTCTCTGAGTGTCTGACACTGTCTGGCTCTGAATGAGATTGTTATGTGAAGGGATTCATCCTATGTGCTAAAGACTCATCAAAGCAGTGAAATAGAATGATGATGCGTCAAAAGAAAGAGGATGGAATGTTGCTTTTGATCTTTTTGTTTATTTTCAAAAGTGCATCTTTTGAAATGGGAGGCCAGACAATTTTTATTTAATTATTATAACTGCAAAGTGACAACAGGAGCAGAAAAGTATTGAAAGGAAATGCCAATACATGACTCAGCTATTTGTTTCAGAGACTCTTGTTGGAGAGTCTTGGCTTCAGAGGCCCAGAGTTTTTTCTGTTGAACTGCTAATTAAAGGAGAATTCCGGCCAATTTTTACGTAAATCTTGATCGCTATAGCTACGCGAGTACTTTCGATAGAAAAAACCCCGACCCGAATCAGTGCAGGTAACACGGAGAAGCTGCAGCTACATGTACAAGCGTCCCCTGAGCTAAAACGGCAGTGGTCGGGGCAAGTTTTAGAGTGCCTTTGTGCCTCTTAACAGACACAAAATGCAATTAATATGTCTGTGCAACATGAACAGGGCCCTTACGTGTCAACAAGATGCGTTTTCAACTCAGACATTGTTTAAATTCACCTACCCTGGTCCCTGTCTCGATCCTGCTGGTAGCTAGCTTGCCCTGCTAGCTGATAGCCGTTAGCCGCTAGCTGCCGTCCGGTGAGTGTATTCAGACAGGCTTCTGTGATAATCACCCCAATAATAATCCATGGAGCGGCGGTGGTGTGGCTATGTCCTCCAGAGGACAGGTCATGTCACGTCTTGAAGTTTATTCCCCCCTAAAAAAACAGTAGTACGGTCCGTCTGCGGCTGCAGGCCCTGGAGCTCACCGCCAGTGTTTTAGTTTGACTGTTAAAAAGTCAAGTATTATGTACAAGTTTAAAACTACGATGTTACCGTACAGTTGAAATGAGGGAGACACGGTCACAATGGCCGCTTTACTAGTTCTGGAGGAAGCATGGGTTTTGTTTTCAATGTCAAAGTATTTGCTAAAATGTTATTAGTGTTTATGCATATTATTAGTTAAGACCTCAGCTCATAATGTGCCTGTGTATATTGCTGTAGTCTGATCTAAACGTAATTAAGATGGCTGCGGTGGTGTCGTTTTTTTTCTTTTCTTTCCTTAGCCTGTTACAGAGGGAGAAACGGCCAACATTAGCTCTGCAAGAAAAAATAAGGAAATAACATCCTGAAAAGGGATTTTTTTTTCTTTCTTTCTTTTGATGGTGGTGTCTGAAAAGTTTTCTGTTGACATAGCTGTACTGTGCGACTGTGTGGTGGACTGTGAGAGCGACAGCGCGGGTGCGACGGAGGAGCGGTGTGTTTCCACTCTGCTAGCCTAACAGGAGAGAGAGCGTGGTGGACAGCGGACTGGACTCTGAACTTCAGGCCTGAGTTTGGATTTCATTTCTACTATCTCACCAGTAAGGTCTTTCCCTCCTGTGGATTTGGAGGATCGTGTCGGATACATTTTCTTAGACTGAGCTCAAACAGGTACTGGGTTGTGCACAACTACATTAAAGAGACTATTATTGCAGCAAAACTTAAAAATGTGGTTTCTGGCCAGAAGATATTTTGTTGACATATGTGTTTTGGGGTGGGAAATGGGAGTGTAATATGTGTTGTTGGACATTTTGAATAATACTATTTTATTGAAAAGAGTTACTGTGTGTTTGTTTTCATTCTCTGTGTGAAGTCAATAATCATTTACAGCCAAAGACAAATTACAGGGGTGTGATTCTTCCGGATAATTCCGGAATTGGGGGGGGGTGTCGCAAGGCACAGGTCGGGGGTATTGGTAAACATAATGACCGGTCACTGCTGGTCACTTCATTCAAAGCAGAGCTCCACCAAAGAGCCTGCAATCGTTGCGGAAGGTTATTTGAATAAGAATTTTGGACGTGTGATTAATCGCAATTAATCTGCGGTTCACATGTATGTATGAACTGTGGTGGTCCGTTACACTGTAGGCTATATTCAACATCACTGATTAAGTAGCCTAAGTCAATCCTACAAACAACTGGACTTTAGGGTCAAGTGTTGTTGTATCCGGCCCATGTCCCGGATGTGAAAGCCTCCTTACTGGACTACTGAATATAATAATATTCCATTATATTTTGTATTTTGAATTGTTACCTGCCACCAGAATTTTGTGATTTCCTTGCAATAAATATTGACATTTTTACCATAAATTGGTGCCTAAAAATGTATCAGAATGCAGGAACTTGAAGTCATTTACCCTCAGAATTTCCTGGGGGAGGACCCCCAGACCCTCCCCCCCCTGCTTTGTGTGTTCCCGCAAAGACAAAGTCTGAGCAAGGAAAAACCCTGAAGTATAATCACAGACAGCCATAAAAAACATTTAAATTGCAGAGTTAGAGTTATAACTTAATATGTACAGTGTCAACAGAGAGAAACACGGACAATTGAACAGACAGTGACAACATACATACTACATACCTTCATACTGTAGAGAATGACAGTAACAGCATACAAACGGCATAAATAAAAATTTGTTATAGACGTGTAGAAAGTAGAAAGTAGAAAGCATTGTTTGCCAGTTACATTACATGTTTAAAAATCCGTAAATGTCCGTGGGTGGGGCTGCATGGGCGTGGTAATGTGGGCTGGTGTGGGTGTGGGTGTGGTAGTAAGGAGAGAGAATAGAAGAAGGAAGTTTGTGTGAGGTGGACCTGGTCACCACAGACCCAAATCTTCTCAGCTGTTGCTACTGTCATATGCTGCACTGTCTCTTCATGTGGCACTATTATTTATATTATAACAAGGTAATGCAATGTGTAATCAAGTGATGACTGATTAACAGTAATGTAAATGCTAAATGCCCTAATACCTACATATCATGTAAGACTCAATTTCTCCATTTCTTCACACAAAACTCTCCAGAAAGTGCCATTTAAATGAGGGGGGGGGCCGCAGCGTCATGGGTGCGCCGTATATTTTCCTGCTTTTTTGTCCTTTGCCAATCACACCTATGATATTCAATGCTTAGGAATTCATGAACCTAACATAAGCCATTCGGTCTACAGTTGCAGCCTTCCAAGGCTGCAGACCCTGAATTGGGAAAGCTTATACATTTTTTTTTCTCCATTTTTGTCCATTTCATTACTTTATATTCATGTAATAATTATAGAAATTAGATGTTAATCTGCATAAAAAATAAACAAAAATAAAACAAATTTAGCTGTTTGTTAGCAGAGTTAGCTGTTGTATTAGCAGAATTAGCTGTAGTGTTAGCAAAGTCAGCTGTTGTGTTAGGAGTTAGCTGTTG